>NW_008598562.1:43613-70317 GCF_000691845.1 Merops nubicus
CAGCGGCTGACAGGTGCGCAAACGCCGAGCGTTGGGACGGCAGGCAGCGGGTATGCCAAACCTGCTCTTCCTATGGCATGGCCCAGATTGGGCCCTGCCACTCCTGCGCTCTGACAAACTGTCACTTCTTTAAGCAACACTCTGCACTTGAATTAAATATGCAGAGGTGATGTGTTATTTGCACAAGACACCAGGGTTTAATTTTTCATTGTGACCCGCGCAATCACGTTTTTTACTTGCTCTTTTGAACATGTAGGGGGAAAATTGGTATCACAGATACCCATCTGGTAGTACAGTAATCACTGACTTTTTTAAGGTGGACACTACTGTGATATCAGAAAATGGTCCTTATGATCTGTGATGGCTTGCTTTATTTTTGCCATCAGTGATGGTTCAGTTTTGACATTGTGATTTTACCGAAGGGTGTCCAAGGTCTAACTTCTGCAGATAGCTTCAGACATAGCGGTTATTACTGCAAGATGACCTGAATAAATGCTTAAAGTTACCAAGTTGTCCTACTGTAATGGTCTCCAGGCTTTTTCTAACTTTCTATCAGGTCAGTGTTCATATATGGATTGGGAAGAGTCTGCATATGCACCAAAAGCTTTTTTTCCCTAATCCGACTAAGTGTATTACAAAATTCCATGTCATAAAACTGGGCAATTGAATTGCTTTTATTATGAGGAAAAAAAGGAAGATTTTTTTTTTTTTTTTTTTTTAAAAAAGATGATAATCTATTTCCATTTTGCCATTCTTTCCAATAAGTTTCAATTGGATATGCCATTTTAAAATAGGAGCCACAGTTTTCAGGGAAGTAGCCAAATGGGTTTCTCAGTACAGGGTAATTATTTCTCACATAATTCACACAGTAAGTGGCCCAGTGATTCCGTATGGCTCCCTTTTGTACTCTGTCTAGCCAACACACCTCTCAAAGCCTCTGTGCCTGAAAAATGCTCGTGTATAGCCTTTTAAGTTTTCCTTTGTTAGTGTTGTTCCTACAGAGAGACAATATAGTCACTCAGAATTTGGAGACGGGACTGAAAGCAATGACCTACTCGGATCTCTGGCAGTTTCAGTGAAGCATCAGTGGTTAAGGGTGAGAGCACTTGCAGAAGAGTCTTTCTTGGCACTTGCTGAGGCTGATGCTACAGATTAGGAACAGAGTCTGTATCTACCCACCTTGTGACAGTTACCTTTAGTTTAACAACTTTTGTTTCCACCTTGAGCTCTGAAGTCTTAGCTATCATTGTACAAGACCAGAAAAATACTTGGATAAACTCATTCTGACAGAAGAGAGCAATAAGAGAAATAAAGAAAAATATTACTCATAAAAAGGAGTCTTGGGTATGATATTCTTGATAACAGCTATATTAAAGTGAAATAGCAGAACATAAAAATCTGTAATATGTGTAAACAGGAGAAATCACTGGAAAAAAACCCTACTCATTTCAGTAAATGACCACTGAATAGCACTGAACTGTAGTCAGTTTTGATTATAACAGGTATGTATATTATGCTTATGACAGAGTAACCTCCAGGTGCTCTTGAAGCAGAATCAATAGGGAGCAACTGCAGCATTTAGTAAACTGTATATTATTTAACTTCAGTACAGAAGATACTAAAAGTGAAATATATATATAAAAGAGTACGTTGATTTTTCTAATGTAAGAATGACTGAGACTCTTGAAGCCATTAATCAGAAGTCATGGACAGTTTTCAATTTATGTATTTATAACATAAGGTCTCATTAGAGTCTTATGGCTAATAATGCTGTCGGTATGAATGCCACTTTTTCTGATGAGGAGGCTGAAGAGGTGGGCTGTTACCATGAATTACAAGGAGCTTGCATTGAAATAAAAGTGACCATTTTCTCTGTTTATGCTAGAGCTGTGCAGGCGGTAACATAATGTTTTCTGCCCATTTACTTTTACAAGCAGAATATGACATGTTTTCTGGAGTTAATTTTTTGAAAGAGAAACCCACTAGGTAGCACAATACAAAATAAAATTTTAGTGCTTAAGAACTGAAGATTCCCATTCTTGATTTTTCAGTTGGAGAGGAAAACAGGAAAGAAAAAGGTCTATCTTTTTGAAAAAGGCGCTGTTCTAGAAATTGCAGCTAGCACAGTACAAACTTTGGTGCCTTAATAAGGGATAAAACAGGGAAAATATCCATGTTGATGACAGACCAGCGAGAATCCCTACCTGAGTCTCTCCTCTCCCCCAGACTTTCCATAAAAGCTTCCTTAGACCTGACTATCCTGCATAAAATAAAAAAGTCACTCTCCTAGTTTTCCCATTCTCTGCTGTTTATCTTGATTGTATTCAGTGTGATTGAAATAACTCTCTGGCTATGTCCACCATCTTGGATCTGATCTTTGTCCTGCATGATTTCACCTCTCCTCAATTTTCTCTCTTGAACCTTTATGGTAAAGCATGCACCAGCAATAAGGATCTTGCAAACAAAATCATGGGGTTTGAAGTACCCAAAGCTGAATGAAAAAGGGGAAGACACAGAGACTGGGTAGCTTGTTCTACTTGATAAGCAAAAGAGGAAATCTTGGCCACAGACTTTGTCTCCATAACTTCTAGCTAAGATGTCCTCTCACAATCACTTTTGGCCAGGTTCCTTAAGAAGCACAGACGCAAGGGCCATCATCCTGTCAAAAGTGAGAGAGAGATGCAGACTAATTATGGAAAAAAATAAATAGCATTTAGCATTGTGTGAAAGTTCGTGAAAAACATTGCCAAAATTATCCAACTCCTTTGTAACTTAAAACAAAAAGCAGCACTAAAAATACTAGTTCAGATGGTCTTTCTTTCATAAGTGAATCTGAACTCCTACGGCATAGTGTCCTTTTAAATACATTTGTAGAGAAAAAAGTACTTAAATTGTTTTGCCAAAGTTTGATATTTGGTACTCCATCTTTAAGAATGTTCAAACCCTCAATGACTGAAAAGAAATTAAAGGTTAAATACCTGGTGTCTTTTAAAACTATTGTCTAAGGCCTTTGGTTTACAGGCAGTCATCTTAAATGATAGTTGACAGCTCAAGTTTCTGTACCTGAGGAATAAGATAAATAAGACAGATTCATAAAAATAATACTGAATTTTACTCCAAGCTTACCGTTGGCTTATTCTTCAGAAAATCAGATAGCAATGGCTATGGTTCCTTATGCAGTTACACACTATATGACCAATCACCTAGGATTTTTTTCACAGTATTATTAACTTAGCGGAGAGAAAGTGGTGGGGGGCTGGGGGGAAAGTGTCAAATTAGGAAGTCCTTAGATGTACTGTCAAAAGACTAAGGGAGAAAACTTACCTTTATTTAAATATAACTATATTAAGAATTCTATGCTGTTTTAATCAGTTGGTAGATTTATACCATGAAATAGAGTACATATGAAGCTTTCTTAACAAGGTACCACTGAGCTAGTTTGGAAATTCAAAGCAAGCATATAGGTGTCATAGGCTACACTGAGCACTGCCTGTCAAGAACAGTTTGGTGTTTCTGCTGGACAAAGTCTCAGGGAACTGTGTATCTTCCTGTGTGGCAAGATGATAACAGGTAGTAACTTCTTGAAAGCCTGACGTGCATACAAATAGATAAAGAGATAATATATGTGTACCCGCGTGTGTGTACGTGAAGGTGTGTGCATGTGAAGTGTGCAGCACAGATGTAAACTCTTTCACTGTGTGGGATTTCTCCTACATGCCAGTTTTTTGCTAACCACTCTGGCACAGTGAAGTGAATTGGACAGCAAATGCCAGTCAGGTTTGGACATTCACAGAAGCATTTTCAGATGTTTTGGCAGTTCTCTGAATTGGGTAGTAGAAGCAACAAAGCTCACTGAAAGCCAAGTATCTGATTCCTTCTCATACCACTGTCTCACCTAGAAGTAGGGATATTGCAGAAAAATGTTTGGCAAAACCAACTGTCTGATATTCAGCAATGCTTGTGTTATCATTAGAGTGTGTTTGCCTGTGTGTGTGACTAAACATGTCTGGAATTTAATTTGAAGGCATTATTTCTTTAAAAAGAAATGAGAAGTTGTGTGGTGCATAGAGTATTATTAACATGTTGTGTTGAGGTATACATGTACACTTCAAAGCACATAAATTCTGCTGTGACCGAGGTGGTAAATCCTAGTTGAGAATATTTAACTCCTTAAATCCAATCTCATAAATTTGAGCCATATATTTCAATTTAGAAATTAAGTATGAAAGCAATCATAAAAACCAAGTCAGCCATACAGTTCACAAGTGAGAAACAGGTCAAAGCCAACTGATAGTTCAATTTGAAGGCCAGAACTGTTGACAGCCAAGAAAATTCTACTCACATTTGGATAATTACGAGTTCATTGAGCAGAACATTTTTCCCATGTGTTGTGAAATCATGGAGAAAGATGTTCCAGAGCACCCAGAAAGCTACCCATTACTACACTAGAGTTCTAGAAATGGATATCACTGCAGAGCTTATCGCAGAGCAGTTTTCATGTCTGTTTGCTGCTAGCACCAATTATTATCTGTATATCTTCAATAATCACCACAAGTAGACTAAGAAGAACAGAATGTTTGCTTGATTTTGTGTCAGTTAATGTTTTAAGAATATAATCTGGAAATAATTCATTAATTTTTTATTCTTAGGGTCAGAGGTCAGAGGGGGATAAGTTTCAAAAAAGCAATTTTTAATGCTTTGACACTGTAGTTTGTGTTGCCAGGAGATTTTTTTCCTAATGTGATTTTTAAATTCATGGTAGCTGTGAACATCCATTGCCTAAAGAATTTATAAATGTTTCATATGTGCCAGCATGCAATTACAGTGATGTAAACAGCTTTAATTATGATCCCAGCATCACATAAAAATTAAAAATCTTTCCACCTAAAAAGGTAGAGAAATACATATTTTGGAACAGTATTAGTGGAGATAGAATAAGGAAAGAATAAGAACAAATTGCTCATCAACTATAGAGCATTTTTATTCTGAACGTCAAAGGGTGGTATTTCTACAAAAGTCTGAAGACAGGACAGCATGAAGAATTCTTTAGCATAGCGTGGTGACAAGTGCATATTATTTTAAATTAATCCTTCTTAATTTTCCCCTTTGTATTTGGAATACAATCTAGAATGTACATTTATGATACCTGGAAATAATTATGTTTCTTCACTGTGCTCCTTCTGAGTGAGACAAGCTATGAAAATCCTGCTCAATCATGTCCTCTCATGTCTGACTTGTTAACAAGAGTAAGGGTCACCTAGTCTTTTAGATAATATCACAGCTTCTGATTGTCTTCTGTATTAACATTAGTTTCAAATGGAAATATATTTTTTACTTTACTGTTCCAGTATAAGCGAGTGAACAGTATTGTTGAGTGCTGTGGAAAAATATGCTGTATGTTTTCACTGCAGTCACTACATTTTATCTTGTGAAGGACTAATTAGTTCCCTTCTTCTGAAAACAGTCTCTCTTTTTTTCCCCAGAATGAAAAGAAAATAAATAAAACCTTATAGTATATAGACAAATCTGACATTATCAGCAAATATTCCTGTGAGATCTACTGAACATATTCAGTGACTATACTCAGACTTTGTCACTCTTTCTGAAAGTACTGCTGTTAATATATTTGTGAAATATTTCGGGCACTTTCAAGATGCATTAGACTGACTCACTGTCCCCACACAACAGAAGTCTCAGAAGCATTGATTTTATGTCATACAGCATCTGCAGACAACTGATACCTGAACAGTAAATCTAATACATTCTTCAGTTTCACATATGTGCAATTCCTACACATATGATATTGATACACAACACAATACAAGCTCATCTCTTTCTGGTGCAAACGAGGGCAACTTTGATTCTCCCAAAATGCTCCTAGTATATGATCCTGTTCTTATGTTGTGTCTGACTGATGTGAATGTGGTAAACCTTTTCAGGTCTATAGAGCTTTGCACAGTGTAAGGATGAAGAAATTATGTCCAGAACTTGTAAATTAATCTTTAATGTTTGTTCAGTATTTATTGTAAGGGAGGTATGATATAAATGCAAATTACTGTCATCAGAAACTTTTAAAGATTAATATCCCCAAGGGAAATGAAGTTAGAAATGGTTTAGTCTACCTGGGGGTTAAATAGATAACCTTTATTAATAGGCCTTACACCTTCGCTAGCTCTGATGTTGAGAGCTTGAAGGCAGATTATATTAGAATAATATCTTACTTGGTTAGGTGGGAGATTATTGCACACTTAAGAGTTGGGATGGTTTTGAGGCAAGACTGATGTTGACTGTTGGAAAACAAAATAGACACAAGTACATCTCCAAAGAGAGTTTTCTTTTCCATACATTTAGCTCGTTAACTGAAAAGATTTTTGTGAAAAACACACATAATCGGTTTTCACATATCATTGTGCTATGAATATAAAGTGTAACTTCAAATCATTCTGGCAGCCTGCTGATTTTCTTTGAGATTTCTCCAGGACTGTTTAATGTTAATCCATCTGGGTACAGGAAAAAAATAAAAAAATAATAATAATAATAAAAAAAAGTCAATATAGCTGGTGCAGAGAAGTGGAAATTACACCTTCCTGTGCTAGCAACAACCTACCCCCTAAGAAGAACTTATTTTCAGCAGTTTTTGGTAGGAACTTTGACAAGGATGGAGGGGCCCAATTACAATCACCAGAGGACATCTGCTAGTTAGTTTTGCAGCAGACAGATGCAGAATTTCTGCATGCTTCAGGTGCCTTCAATTGCCCTTTTTATGCTTCTTACTCATTTCATAAGTAGAACTGCAGCTGTTGAATACACTCACAATCTGGCTGCTGTCCCGGCATGTGTGAGGAGCAGAGAATGAGGAACTCCACCTGGCTTTCTGCTAGCACGTGCTAGTGTGTTTTATGGCAAAATCTGTTACATGCTCAGCATGGGGAACTCGCAAAGAAATTCTGAGCTAAATAAAATTTGGTACCACAAGTGCTTTACAGGACAAACTGAATGGTTCAAATTATTTCCAGTAAAAATTAATAAAAAAAGAAATTCAAATTAAAGGATTAAATAAAAGCTTCTGATGATGCTCTGTGGCTGTAAACTGGGCTTTCTCCAAAACCAGGGCTCACCCTTTCCTGCCTGCTCCTTTACTAAGGAGCTCAGGTCAGCCACAGGAAATTTTGCACCAGAATTGCCAAATGACAATGTTAACCAGCTAACTGCTCCTTGTTCTTTGGTGGGACAGTAGGTGCTGACATTACACAAGCCCTGGGATTTTTCAGAAGAGGAAACTGATCTGGACTCTAATGTGAACAGCTGCAAAATAGAAAAGGAACAAGTATGTCTTCAAAGACATTTTCTTTCCCATACCTTTAGCACATTAACTGAAAAGGTCTTTGTGAAGAACACAAGTAAGCAGTTTTCACAAATCTTTGTGCTGTGTTTGGGTTTTTCAGAAGACTGTAAGACACAGCCACTGTCTATGGCAGGAACGCATGAGCCATGACTTTGGGGAAAATCATATCCTCTGTCTCTAAGTAGCTTCCCGTTTAACAGGGGCTTCAGAATGTACACATGTATAGCCATTCTCTTCAGCTCTTCTCACACAGGAATAGGATGTCACTCACATACAGCAACAGGACTTGAAACTGCTATTTCTCTTCTCTTTCAGAATACAATCACCTGTTCTTTTTAAGCAAGAGTCTGCTTCCACTCTAGCAAAAAAACACTTTGATATGGATCAACAGCCATTTTTTGGAAGAGGATCTTTTGTATGAAAATCTTTCTTTTAATTCCATTATAAAAATTATTTGGTTTCGGTTTCAGGTTGTCTTCTTTTGGGGTTTTTTGGGGTTTTTTTTTGTTTTTTTTTTTTGTTTGGTTGACTTTGTTTAGTTTTTGTTTTCTCAAATGCGACTTGCTTTGATTTTTTTAAGAAGCTTTGGAATTTTTGAAACATAATATTTCTGTGTTCCCATTTTAAGCCCTTCATGAAAGCAGATCATAACAGTGTTAATTTCTACTTTCTGTCCAGTCACTGAGCCAATGAAATGAATTATTCTCTAAGCAGGAACACATTGCAGTCAGTTTAGATCCTCTAAACTAAAACTGCAGTTTAAGGTTACAAGGGTCACAATGACTAATGGAGGACTCCAGCCTTTAGATTTATGAGTTACTTTGGAAAAGCCTTCCTAGGTTTTCAGCTTAAAAACTGAAAAGGCTTAAAAGAGCCTCCAAGGACTGCAGTAAGTTAATCACATCCTCAAAAAGGTGTTTAATGTAATAAAGTTGGGGTGGGGAGCTACTAGGAGGCTCAGCTTAGTTTCAGGGAGGGAGAGAAAGAAAGAAGGAATAAGGTCAAAATGAAGGCTGTTTCTTCTTACTAAACATAGTAAAAAAAAAAAAAAAAAACAAAACCACAACACAATGTTTTCATTGTATATTTATTTATCCTTAAATATATTCAGGTGATGGCATATTAAAAACTTCATAGGAGAATAATACACATACATGCAATGAACAGGCTTCTCCTCTTCCCAGCAGAATACTGCAGTAACAGAGACTCGTTCCCTGTTGTGGTGGGTTAGGGGTTAGCCTTGGCTAAGGGCTGAGCGCCCACCCAGCTGGTCGCTCACGCACCTTCCTCCAGCCCTTTTTCATACTCTCACTTTCCATCCCAGCTCACCCCTTCCCCCTGAGCTGGTGGAGACTGGATGGTTGCTGTCTGCTCCCTCCTCCTCATGCTTTTCCTTGCTCTAGTGTGGGTCCTTCTCACAGGCTGTATTCCTTCAGATGCAACCTACTCTGCCATGGGCTATCCATGGGCTTCAGGGTCATATGTTTTGGTGCCTGGAGCAACCTCTTCATCACCTTCTTCCCTGACCTTGGTGAGCACACTGATGTTTCTCTCACTTTTTGTTCACTCCTACTTTTCCTGAGTGGTGCTTTCTGCATTTTCATTATCAGGAGGGTCCACTGGAGCTAGGTGGACCTGCCATTACACTCAACACAGCTGGGTTTAGAGTTGGTCATCTGCAAGGACAGAAGAGACTTCCAAGTTCTGCCATTGAGCTAAGTGTGCTCTTTTGGAGACTCTCAGCCCTCTGAGGCACACCCTTAGCACCAAGGACATTTTTCTCTAGGTCTGTAATTTCTGTTCCTGCTGCTCAGGGCTCCCTGTGGCAGCCAGCCAGCTTCTCTGACCACAGAAGCCTTTCCTCATGATAAATCTGCCAGTTCTGCCTGGCCTGAGCTCAGCTGGGGTTCTGACCTCAGTTGGTAAGGAGACCTGGAAACCAATGCCTTCCCTCCTCTATAAACCACTCTTTCAGGGCACCATGTTGCTTAACTGTTAACATGGTGTCAGAAAGCTGCTTGTTTACACAGCCTCCACACAGTCTTCCAAGTGGGATTTTTTTCTGAAATAATTGCCAGGGTGCTGCAGGAGTCAGCAGCTGCTAGAAACAGGATCATCTTGGGTGTCTGGGCAGGGTCTGGCATCCAGGACAGTCCCACCAGGGAACGAGGTGCCTGGGGACATCCTTAGTCCTGGGCAGCAGGCACATCCCTGGGGATGGGGACAGTCAAGGCTGGGACAGGAGATCTGCCTGTGGGTCAGGGCTAAGCTCTGGTCTGGAGTGGCCAGGTTAGAGTCCAGGGCCAGAGCCTCAGGGGAAAGCACCTTCCAGAAGCTGAGGTCAGTCCATAGCATTTACACAGGCCTGGTCACTTTGGTGAGCAAGAGACAAAAATAATGTAATAATTTAGAAGGTAAAAGAAACAGGAACAAAACAGATGAAACTGAAGCAGAAAGAAGTTTTGCGTTTGTTTATTTTCCTGTCTTTATGTGAATGAGTGGAATAGAAATTTAGCAAGACAGCTTTCTTATCACAAGGAAAGGTTCCTAGTCTTGATAGAGCATGACTGCACATTTTAAAGAAATTCTGTTTCACAACAACGTTTGTGGGATCTTCTCAAAAGAGGATTTTATTTTCCTATTACAAAGTCACCTTAGAAATGTTTTTCTTTCTAAATACAATTAAGAACTATTTTCAGAAAATTAAAAAAAAATTAATTTAAATTTAAATTAAAATTAAAATACCTACTCCTTATAAATCTTTGTAGTATGAGGAAGATGGTGATTCCCACTGAGTGTGGCTTGCAGGTGAAGATGGGTAACCAGAGTGGTCAGCTCCTGCATAGATGGGTGGAAAGGGGCGGTGATGGTGCTTTGAACTATTCAGACTTCAGGCTCACTCAGCCAGATAAGGAGAAAAAACAGGAAGAAAAAGAAGTTGTGAGAGTGTGTTGTGGATGTTTGACCTTGAGAGATACAACATGAACTCTCCCTTTCAGATATGGTTCCTTCCCTGAGCTATTTCCAGGGTAAGATAGCAGTAAAACATCCTTCCCATAAATGTAGATATAAAAGTGCAATGTAGTATTTAATTAGTATTGAATTAGTTTTTAATATACCACTTTTTGTACACCTTTGCCTTTGGATACTAATATTATTGGTGAGCAATTCACTAAAAATGGTGAAAGGGGCAGAGGCAAGTACCTCCTGTACTAATGGTTCCATTCTACCTGAACATGATACTTTGAATCATTAATTCACAATTCACTGTAAACCTAAAAGTTCTTCTTTTTATATTTTTTTTTTTTTTTTTTCTCCTTCTCAAGTGCCCCCAGGCACATGTTGGAAATAGCACACTGCTTTTCCTGGAAAGCTTTCGATATTCTCAGTCAAATTGTGGAAAATGGAAAATTACTGTAAGATAACCTGAAAGAAGTTTCTGTCTGTTATGAATGTAGATTATGTTAATCATGGTATCTCTGTTGGTGTATTTTTACCTGAACTGTATTCCTCTGTAGTCTTTCTGTGGCTTTAAGTTACTCAGGAGTGACTGTTTCATTACCTTTCATATGTGACATCTGTCAAAGGCCAATTTTGCAGCAGAGGATTTATTATTCTTTGTAGTTTATTCTTCTTATGTCCTCAGAGTGATTTTACTCAAGACACAGCTAGTTAAGCTGATTAAAATTGTTATGCTTAAAGGTGCTCAGGCCAAATATTAAGCATTAAGCACCCCGGAGTATCATGGGTGGATTCTCAAAGTTTTTTGTGCGTGTAAAAATGAGACCTAAAATATACTAAAATATAGGGACCTAAAATATATATGATGACAATGATATCTGGATCCTCCTCAGAGAGAGAAGGGATTTTGCACAGCTTTCTTGATCTTTCCTTCTAGCAAGTGGGTGATGAAACAGATTTCCTGAAGGTTGATTCTTTTCTTCCTTGCTGTTTTCTCAGTGTATAACTGCAAAAGCAGGTGTCACCTGGGCGTTGTCTGCTTGAAGTGAATAGCAACATCCATGTGTAGTTTATTTCCAAACGTTCATGCTGTCAATTGCATATTATTTTCAACAATATACACATTTCTTTTTCACAGGGTAATCCAAGATAACACCAAGCCTTTTGGTTTCCTTTTTATTACTTTTTTTTCTTTTCTTTTAAACTGGGATCCTTAATTGTTTTCAGTGTCTGAAAGTACCAGTTTTGCTAATACATTGCATAAGTGTAAACTGTTCCTGATAGTCCTAACATAATAGCATTACAAGTTGTTCGTATTTAAAATGTGAAAAGTTGCAAGCGTATAGCACACTTTTGGTTCTGTAGAAGAACAACAGTCTGAGCTTTTTCTTTTTTTCAGCAACATAAAATGGAAGAACAACAACATTTAAAACTTACAATTTTAAAACATGTTTTTAAATGATAAGCCAAATTTATCCAAGCCTTATGTAACATTCAGACAAATCTCTGTAGTCTCAGACAAGTTTAGAAGAATTAAATTGAAAGGAAGCTTTACTGATGGTATTATTAAACCAGTAACTTTGGTGCTGGCAGTGTTCCGTGCATATATTTCCCCTTTCTCCACCCATAAATCATCTTGATCCTGTTGTGTTCCTGCCTAGTGCTGTGCTGACCTGGTTGAATGTGACTGCTACCAGCGTAAACAAACTGTTCCAGAGTGTCCTTCAGTAATTGTCGTTAGCAACACCTCAGAGTGACCTATGTGTCATGCATTGTGGTGGATCCTACCAGGCACATGGCATTTGATAACTGCTACATTTTTGGAAGCAGCATATCTAAAATGGAGGAAAGTGTTTTGTTTTGGTTTTTTTCCATGATAAACTGTATTGCTAAGTTGTGGATGCTATTCTGCTGAGGATGTATGGACTCCAGAGCAGGGTGCTCCATAAAAGAGAATAAATAAATCCATGGAGAATAGTAATTCCAGAAGTAATTATTTAATGTAGTGAAGAAGATTTAGTGTCTAGCTACTTTTGGTTGTCAGAAGCTGGGAGTATATTAAAGCACAAGATTAATCTTTACCTCGTTCATAAATTTCTTCCCTTTACTCACTGTAATCTGTTACTGGTAGTAGGTAACAGAGCATGAGGTCTGATATAGACAAATCTTATATTCAGCTGTGACTATGGCCTAGGTTTGATCCAGTGGCAATAAACATCTAAAATACTCTTTTCCCACTGTAATTCTGAATTTAATTTTATTTTCAATCTAAATTATTGCCTTATATTTACTGTGGCTTTTTTTTTAGGCTAGTGAAAGGTATGCCATTCTTTGTTTCACACAGGTACTTCAGGCCTAGCCCTGAAATTAGTAGTAGTAAGTGGCACAAGTCCTTTTTTTGAGCCAGGAATAGCTCCAAGGTTTATTCAGCTGATCAAACTGGTCAAATTCATTGTTTTACCAACTGCACTCATGCTGTTTCCGGGACTTAGACTAATTTTAGAGTTGAGAGATGAATTAGCAATGCACAGTGCATGCTCACCAGATGCTGTTGACACGTGAATAAAACAGCAATGTATTCAGGCTGAAAACACTTTTTGAAGATCACCTTGTCCTTTCAGTATTAAAGACTAAGCTAAACAAGACAAGTATTATATTCACTCACCTCATGCCATTATTAAATTAGCAAGCTGAGGGTCTAGATTTAATACCGTAGAAGAGTTTTATTGCTATGAGTCAGAGTCCACAAAATTTAGCAAACAGATTGTGTAATTCTGACAGGTGATTCTGTCTGGCTGCTCATAGTGAAAGTTTCCTAATACTGGACTCGATTATTTATCAATCGTACAGCTAATTTCCCCGTGTTTTGTGAGTACAACAGATGAGTGTTCTGAAGAAGATGGCATATTTTTCGTGCAGAATGATATATGCCTTTTTGCAAGCCAATAAATCTGTTTTAAAAGAAGCTACTGTCCCAGCCACTCTATGCTGTTTTTTCATGCCTGTTTAGTATAAGATAATGACTGATGCAGAGGGCAAGAATGAGTAGCACAAAGGGTCTACTCCATACAGGTAAAGCTCAGATCTGGATAAAGTCACGGTCATTGTTTTGTTGTTTTATTTTTTTTCCGCCTGTCAGACATATGCTGTGGGACTTAGTTACGGTGTGCATGGAAACATCTTGAACAAAAGTGGGGCTACAGAGCCAGCTACTCAAGTTTTCTAAAAAGCAAAACTTCAATAAACTGCTATAAAATCTGACTAGAAAATTTGTTCTCAAATACTGTGTGCATTTCAACTAGAGTTATTGTTTTCACTGTTATTTTATCTTCCATCACTGTTTTCTGATCCTCTTTCTATCACGCAAAGCTTTCCTCTTCTATATATTTTTGTAGTGGATGATTTCCCTCAGCTTTAGATCAGGACTGTTCCTAAAATATTTGCCTGGAAGCTTTTGCTTTTCCATTGGGAAGATACATCAAAGAATTATCATCTAATTGATTTTGTGTTTTGTCTTTTTCTTGCATGAAAAATGAGGTCGTCACAACACAGGATAAGAAAAGGACATTTAAAATAAATTAAGATATAGCCTCTGGCTTCACCAAGACCTATTCATAACCACTGTAAACATTTTATTTTGTCTTAGAAGATGCTTGCTTAATAGGAATGTTAGGGGTTTGGGTTTGTTTTGATTTTTTTTTACCTAAAATGTCAAGAGATTTGCACATTGAAATACAGTGACATAGATCACTAGAATGTAGAGATTGAATAAATTGTCCAGCTGAAATTGGAAGCTTTGAAACTCCCTCAAGATCTATGGTTAGGCAGAGTTGATTCTTTCTGAGTTAAGGCTTAAAAACGAACATCTTAACTGTAAGCATATGGATTCCCCATGCTGCCATTTCAAATGATGCTTAACTCAAACAAATTAGTCAATCTCTGAAAACTGAGATGGGCAGATCTTCAACTATCTTGATTCTTTTGTTGAATATGGAACTATACAATTTTATATTGCTATATGAATAAAAAAGAGGTAAGAGTTCTGATAATTTTATAAAACTGTCGATTACAATTCTTAGTGAATCACAGGATGTTTGGGGTTGGAAGGGACCTCTAGAGATCATCGAGACCAACAGCCCTGCCAGAGCAGGACCATCTGGTCTAGGGCAGGTGAAATCAACTGGATTTCCAAATAAAAAAGGTGAAGAGGAAGTAGATTGATATGTGTGAGTAACATTTTACAAACCCATGTTCTTGTAATGATATTTTTTCATTCATTATCAAAATGTGTTTAAGTTTGCAAAAAAAGTACTGAGAAAAGAAATAGGACCATGAAGTAAAAGAAAAGAAGAAAAAAAGACCTGCATACAATGAATGATGATACTTCAGGTGTGGGAGAGTACCATTAAATAACATTTCCAGTGGAAGAAGCATCATGAATTTTAGGATTTTGTGATATTATTTCTTCAATAATTGTCCTAGGAGGAAACTATGAAATCTTCTGTATGTTTTTGGTAGTAAAACCCCTTTTATATTCAGCTAGAGGGCCTACTTCAGGTTTCCAGTGATGCCCCCTCCCTGGAAGTGGTCAAAGCCAGGCTGGATAGGGCTTTGAGCAACCAGATCTAGTGAAAAGTGTACCTGCCCATGGCAGGGTGGTTGAACAGATGCTTTAAGGTCCCTTCCAACCCAAACCATTCTATGCTTATATAAAGGAAGATATTTAGCTAATTATCACATTACTATAAGTTTCACTCACCTACTTGCAAACTGTAATAGATTGGTTTGCAACCTAAAAACCCAGTGAGTATGTCCACATCTGTATCTTTAGTTGATTTATTTACACTGTGCAGATCAAAAACACCCACCTTCCCAAATGAAGACAGTCAGTTCCTGAGTTAGAGTGGATGCTAAATGCTGAGGCCAGCACAATTCCAGGTTACCTCTTTCTCAGTAACCAAATAGTTCAGTAATATTTTCAGGATTAATTAATTATCCTGCTGCTTAGCACAGAATTAATGACCCCAAATTACCCAGTCTCTGTTATCATTGCTGTTATGCAGCCAGGATCCTAGTGTACACTAAAATTCATTCCAGCCTCTAGATTTCTTATGCATCCTCATGTTCAGCTTACTCACTTTATCGAGATTTCAGAGTACAAAAGATAGATCTGAGTTTTGTATTGGACTTCATGATGTTTGTTATGTTGCAATTTTAAATAGATTTATAGTGTCTGGCTGCTCTTACAGATCTGTAGAGCCTTATGTTACACTGCAAAATGGATATAAATGGAATGGATGTAATTCACTACTGTTTTGTGGTTGCTTTTAAGTAGCAGTAGCTGATTTCTTCTAGAATATGGCAATAGAGAACCAGCTGTGGTAAGAAGTTGTTTGCATTAATTCATGCAGTAAAATTCACTTTTTAGTAAATTCAGGCTTCCTTTATCACATAGTATTTGACAACCCATGAGCTAGGTTCAGCTCATAAGTTGCTTCTATTTGACTTGCCACCCTTTGCAGGTGAAAGAAAGCAGTTTTTCCATTGCTCAGACTAACAAAAGCAAAAGGATTTATCTCCCAGCATAAAGAGGTTGGAGAGGTGTAGCAGCACTGGTGGTAGCTAGGAAGAAGAAAGGTCCTCACATCGTTGCTGTCTTACATGGAATGCACCATGAACCAAGTGGTCTGGGTGAGACAGTCATCCCTCTTCATCCTATCTGCTTCCTTCCCCAACTTGTAGACAGAAGTGCACCTCAAATGCACTTAATGATCTCAATGATGAGGCAGAGCGTACCCTCAGCAAGTTTGCTGAGGACACAGAACTGGAAGAAGTAGCTGGTACACCAGAAGATCATGCTGCTGTCCAGAGGGACCTCAAGAGGATGAAGAAATGGTCTGAAAGAAACCTCATGAAGTTCAGCAAGGGGAAGTGCAGCATTCTGCACCTGAAGAGGAGCAACCCCAGGAACAGGTATATGTCACTGCCCAAGCAACTGGAAAGTCATTTGACAGAAAAGGACCAAGGAGCCCTGGTAGACACCAAATTGTACACGAGCCAGCAATGTGCAAAGAAGGCTAACGGTATCCTGGCCTGCCTTAGGAAGGGTCTTACCCACTACTCACCACTGGTGTGGCCAGACCTGGAGTACTTGGCCTAGTTCTGTGCTCCTCAATACAAGAGATATGTGGACATACAAAGTCCAACAAAAGGCAACAAAGATGATGACAGGCCTGGAGCATTTCTGCTATGAGAAACGGCTGAGTGAGCTGGGACTATTTAGCCTGGAGAAGAGCGGGCTTAGGGGGATCTTATCAATGTATAAAATGTATATAATGGAGACAGGTTGCTTACAGTGGTGCCCAGTGACAGGACAAGAGACAATGAACATAAAGTGAACCATGGCAAGTTCCTTGTGGACATAATGTAGCACTTTTTATTGTAAAGGTTATCAAGCAACAGCACAGGTTGCCAGAGAGGTGCTGGACTCTTCATCTTTGCTGATATTGAAAAGCCATCTGGACATAGCCCTGGGCAGCTGGCTCTGGGTAGCCCTGCTTGAGCAGAAGAGTTGGACAACATTTCTTCCAGATGTCCCTTCCAACCTCAACCATTCATTGATTCTGTAAAAACAGAAATGTTAATTGATAGCCTAGTTTCCAAGCTCTGCTGTTTTGACGTATCTCAATTGTCTATAATAGGAGTTCAGACACCTACATGTAGATGCCTAAGTATAAGTATGTCCTTGAACTGTATGAAACCCCATTTATCTCCTTTCAGCATACAGAGTAGCACAAGTATCTAATTTATTTGTTAAGGAATGTTACTTGAGCTGGTTAGCTTTTTATCTAGATCTTATGCAATTTTCTCCAGTTTGTTGAAATTGTTCCCATTGTTTCTGATACGTGGGAGTAGAAACTTATATTCACATTTATAATCCACGTATAATCTCAGGAAATTATTCCTGATAGGGACCTCCTACCTGTTTGATACTTCTCTCTCTCTAAAACATATAGCTCCTTCTTTAAGATCTGTGGTCATGGTAATCAGTTCTAGCCAGTTTCTGTGCCTCACTGCTCAGGCCTATGTAAGACAAGGTTATACTACTTTTTTTAAACAGTGCATTACTTCAAAAATTGACCTTATTTTATTTTTCTGTTGTTTTCTTAGTTGTCTTCCTTCTTGCTGAAAAAAAAAAAAAATCCAAAATCTTTCCTTTTATTAAAAAAAAAAAAAAGTTTCTAGTCTTGATGATGCAGAAATAAGTTAAAAATAAAGTCTTTAAAGATCTGATACTAAGGAATGAATAACAAGACTAAAAATTAATTCTTAAGGGTGCAGTATTTTTCAAATGATTTCATGATGTGACATTTGCTGGAGCCTGATTGATACTTGTGAGTGCTCAAAATTGACTGTGTGTTAGCTCTGTAGGTTTACAGGCTTTTATTTTTTTTTTTAACAAAAAGATGTGGATAAAATAATGTTTGAGCATAAATATTAAATCATAGAAGGCAAGAGAAGGTGTTACTTAAGAGGCAGTGGTACTTTACAAAGCCCTCTCTAAGATATAGTTAGGTTAAGCAGATCTGCAGGCAGAAGTTTCCCACGAGAAGTGGTAAATAAATGTTTGTGGTCTTCACAGTTTGTAAATCTTATACAGTCATTCACCACCATCAGAAATACATGAGATATTTTGTGTGTTATTGCATGTACTCCAGAGATGCTGGAGAGGTAGATGAGAATTTTTCTTGACACTTCTTTTTTTTTCAGTCCCACTTCTTTTTTTTCATATATAACTATATAATATAATGCCCTTATAAAATCCTTATATGGTGTTTTTACATCCTACTTGCCTGGGTATTTACTATGCATTTATGTAAGACTTCTGATAAAGAAAGCTTGCCATGTTTTATTCTGCTACAATAGCTTGCAGATTTCATAGCTTCTTCATTGGCTCAAGCTACACACATCTCCTTTTTCTTTAATGGAGAGAGTGGAAATTACCAGGTTTGAAATGCAGGGTAAAATATGACACTACTGGAAATATTTTCATTAATAAATAAAATTTGTAGTAACTTAGGACTACATATTTGCCTCCTTTCAAACAAGATAGCACCTGCAGTAATTGACTCAGTTCACCAAAACTCTGTCCCCAAAAGTGTGTCTACCTCTGCTCATGTCTGAGTGCACTATTTTGGCATAAACCAGAGCCCAAAACCTGTGATGAACCACAAAGTTACACAATAGAAGTCAAAACTATGGGAGAAAACATAACGCTGTTAGAGCAATCTGTCTGTCAAGAGAGTAGTTCTTGATTTGTTTGTTTTCCAGCTGTATTAGCTGTATTAAAACAAGTACCTGTTTCTTGAGATGACCTGGCTTCACTAATATCTGTGGTCTGTAAGAAGCTACAGTATTAGAGCTGTAAGTATGGCTTTCTGTTTTGATTTTAGCCTACTAAGAAAATATTTCAGTGCCCACTTAAGGTCTGGCAGGCTTGGCAGGCTTCACAATAGTTCAAACTGAAAGGCTTGTCACATTAGAAATATTGCAGGTAAACCTGGCCAAGTCTGAGCAAGTGTCAGATTTACAAGCAATCTTGCCAAAAAAATAAAGTTAACAAGTTGGAGAAGAAAAAACCTTCTGAGCTGCATAATCTTGATTGTTATTTGTAGCTATAACAGATTAGAAAATAGAATTAACAGGCATTATTCTAACTGAAACTGTCTTTTTAATAATTAACTCCAACAGCTAGAAAAAGACATTCCAAAACTGGAATCCTTCTTTCTTACAGGCAGGTCTACTTTCATTACTTTCCCCTTGATGTTGGATTATAGAGCAAAGTTAAAAAGTAAAAGAGAACCTCAAGTCAGATTTTTAAATCCAGAGATAGGCAACAAATTTAAGTGCCCTGGTTTCTGAAATGCTGAGCCTCTGGCAACTCTCATTTACTTTAAAGGAAGCTGCCAGGGTATCAACATCTAAAAATAAAGTTAGTTATTGAGGCAGTTCACTGAAGACTGATGATCCAGAGAAAGGACATCCATAACCAAAGCGTATCATGATTATGCCCCTTTGGGAGGAGAGGAGATTCTGAACTGAAAAACTGAAGTACATCCTTACTGTCCACAGGAGAAAAAAAATTTATCTGAATTTCTTAAAAAAAATGTGAGCATTGACTTTTATTCTAAGTTTTTTTAACAAGACAAAAAACCAAAACACTGGAACAGAAGGGGGAGAATTTTAGGGTATAGCATGATTTGAAGTCAAACCTCAGACTACTGTATCATGGCTTTCCCTCCTACTGCCTAATCTGCTCCTGAAAGGTAATGCAAACGTGTTCTTTTTTTTTTTTTTTTTTTTTTTTTTTTTTTTTTTTTTTTTTTTTTTTTTTATGGTAGAAAAGCTGCAGTTAGGTTTAGTCCTGGCAACAGCATGAATGTGGGACCAGGAGGTTCCATTAAAGCTAATTTCCCATCTCTCTTAGCTGTCTTCTCAGGCTGGATGTAGCAGTACTATAATGCGTTTTGTTTAGGAAATTAAAAATGTTGAAAGGAGGGAAATAAAAAAGAATTTCCAGCAGGTCTGTCAAGTTACATTGCTCTTACCCTTCATTTCCTTTTGAGCTCCAGCATGTATTTTTTATCAGATGCTATTTTTTAATTTTGAGCCTTCTGCGTCTCCCCTGGACAAAGCTATCCCATGGTATGAGCTGTTCTAGCACTTAGATTAAAAACACTACTTTTCAAGGATTTTTTACTGAGCTGTGAAAATTTGCTCTAGGCAGACATACGCCTCAGGGCTGAGATGCAGAAGGAGACCTGTGCAGTCTCTAAACCCATTTTATGACATTGTTTCTTTCCCCATAAAGTGGCAGCTCCAACCTGAAAGTTTCAGAACCTTCATTTCTGTGTTCTGCTCTGTTGAAACTCTGCAAAATATGTCCAGTTACTCCAGGGACTGAAAGAGGTTTTATGTCAGTGAACACCAACCACCTCAGCAAACCTGCACTGGGCTTCTCACCTTGCAAGGCATGCTGATGTGTATTATAATCACATGGCTAACAGGCCTACCTCTTCCTCTTCATGCTGGTGTGCAATAGCCCAGATGATCACAGTGGCCTGCTCTAAAGACCCTGATTTCCATGTGGGCCTGCCAACAAATATATTTTTCCCTCAGAAGCTGATTTATGAACTTGCTGGACTCTGTCTACACAAGCTTTGCTTACAGTCAGAGAAGATTTCAGTATGTGTGACAAACTAACAGGGATGTGGAAAATCCTCCAGACAAATGTAAACAGCGAGGCACCACCAGGAAAATGTATAGAGAGAAAGTAAGTGGTCACGATGTTTTTGATTTAATATCTCCTTGCTTTTTTTTGATAGTCTTCAGTCTAAAGCTGTGTTTTAATGCTCTTGGACTGAGTGCTCTTTAATGTACTGCAGTAATGTGCAAGAGCTTCTAGACAATCCCAAGGGGGTTTTACAGGAGTTGCAGAGCAGAGGGCTGTGGAAGCCGTTCCCTTACATAGATTAGATTCACTCTAGGGTTAATCATGGTGGGAACCTTCTGCAAAGATTATGAGAGAAAGCAATGTAAGATCAGTACTGTGACATTCCTGCCTCTCTTACTGAACAATTTATAAAGCCAACTGAAAATAGGATGAAAAGGACCCTTTTTGTCCTTTTGATAATTGTGAAGTATCAAATTCATAATTCTTTGAGAACTGATCATATAAACAGTTTGATTGTTATAAATTGTTAAAACTCTCTGTATTTGTCCTTACACAGATATAATAGCATAGTGTATACAGAGCCCATATTGTGATGTGATCGCTCATGCTTGTGTTACTATTCACTCCTCTTAACTCAGAATGTATCATGACTGCATTTACAAAAGAAAGAAGGAATACAGTGGTGTTTCCTGTAGAAGTGACATGGTGGCACAAAATTCTCATTTAGCTGACCTGCTTTTAGAGACACAGTGGCCTGAGTGCTTCCTAGGTACTAAATAAGGCAATATTATTACAGTTAGTGGTGGTCAACACACCATCCATCTTGCAGGCAGTGAGAGGAGACTTCTTCCTCATAAATTAAATACATGCATCATGTGCAATAAAGCCTTCTTTTATATACTGTCAGATCACTTGTGCCAAGCACACCACTGATACAGAGTAGGATCATTCATAGAAAGCACAGAAAATTGTGTTGCAAAGCGTAGCTACAGATATGTACTCTAACCTCTTTCTCAAAGCAGGGCTAACTTTAAAGTTAGGCCACACTGCTGATGGTCTGTCTTCAGTAGTTTTGGAATTTCAAAGGATGGTAGTTTCATAGCCTTTCTGCATCAGCTATTGCAATTCTGAACCCTTCTTATTGTGATCCCCTCTTATTTTTAATTATGCCCTTTTAGAATTCTTTTACTTCTTCCCTAAAGCAAGGAGTACCTCAGAAGCAGAATATTCCAAGTCTAAATCAGTATCATTGAACTTCTCCTTGCATGTAACAAGAACATACTTTTCTGAAATGTGATTTGCAGTAAGGCCACAAATTTATGTAGCTTTCCAAATGCAATTTGAACACAAGTTTTCTATGTAATATAAATTCTGACAGTCATTTTGTAAGCTCACCATGTTATCTTTAATGTTAAAACCTCAACAATAGCCTATTGAATCTGTTTGGTTCTGTGTTTTGTTTGGGGTTTTTATGGGGGGGTTTTTTTGGTTGGTTTATTATTTTTTTTTTAAACTACTGAACCTTGAAAATAAGATATGGAAACATGTAAAACTACAACTGTAGTATAACAGTCTTTTGGTCTTTTTATTCAAATTACCATGATTTGATAGCAATTTTGTATAGCTGATGTCATTTGGATGGCATGCAAAGAGCACAAGTATTAGTATCTTGTTACAGAAAACCAAATACTAAAATATAAACAATTTGTTAATTTTGAGATTTCTTCAGCAAATATTAATTCATATGTTTGAAGCCTAAAAATGTAGTTGTATGGATAGTTATGTCAACTATAGCACTTCAATTTTTACTGACCTTATACTCTTTGGGAAAGATTATCTTTCAGTGAAAGTTTAAGATGGATAAAGATAGCCACGAAATATTTTACAGTATAAAACACTTCTTGTTGGAATAATTTTAATATGTTGTTAGTGCGGCAAAAAGACACTAGACTACAAGGTCCAAGCAAACGATTTATTTGAACTTCACTCACAGGTTTCACTGGAAGACCCACCCAAACTATTTATTTGAACTTCACTCATGAATCTAATACGCCACTATTGCAGGTTTTCATAGATACAATGGAAGAATACACTCTTCTGACTTAAAAGCAAGAACACACTCTCATGACCTAAGAAGTGCACTTAATATTATAAGTGTGTTATTTAATCATCCATGGTTGCAAACTTATAGCATGATAAATATTCACTTACCCCTCCAGGAAAGGGCTTTCAGTCCCAGGAATGTGACCTTGGCCAGTGTCCTGACCAAGGTGGAATGGTCTCCATATGGGTGAGATGTAGCTTTGGAGAGGCAACCCTAATCCAAACCTTAGGAGTTGTCATCCGCTGGTTTATATGACTGTGGGCAAGACTATGCCTGATTGGATTACACCATCTGGATACACAAGGTTGTTGGCTGAAAGCAACAGTGAAACCCTCTAGGTTCTCTTTATCTTGCTTTCTCAGGCAACTGAGAAGGGGTTTGGGTTGAGACACAGGGCATGTTATTTGCTTAGGGATTTCAAGGCTCAGCTCAGCTCATATTTCAGTTCTTTGCATGGCACAGCACAGCCTTGTTTGATCAATGGCTTATGAACACCTCGGGGCTGAGCTATCTTCACAACTCCCCACGGGTCATCTCTGCATAGGTAGAGCCTCAAGGTGATCCAAGGCTGGGTCACTTTTAAAAGCCCCTGTGAGTCTCCTGCAGGCACTAGACATGACAGAAACTTGTTTATGAACTATGAGCCAGATGATCTATACACTTAGCAATCTCTCTAAAGCCACATTGTGTTAATTGTGGCAACATGAAATAAAGCACACAGAAAAAAGGTGCCTACTAGATACAAATTCAGCAAAATAAGTATGTGTTATATGCTGCTACTTTATTGTAGCACAAATGACACAAGTCTTGCTATAGTAGTGTTGTGCAGGAAAAATTATCACAAAAATAGACAATGTTTTTCCTGTCAATAAACTTGCATAAAGTCAAAGAAATTTCATTAGTAATAAGAGTAAGAAAATTTAATTACAATTTTCTAAAATTTAATTGAAAATTATTGTAATTTCTTTTGAAAACATCGCTTTATATGTCTTCATCCTCAGAATGAGGATGCTAGTGGATTGGTAGTTTCTGAAAGGACATGATTATTGGATATCCTGATGCTCCTGGCGGGTTTGCATAAATAGCTGGTGAAGTAGTATTTTTGGTATTATATTTCAAATATATTAGCATTCTGTCCATTTTTTTCTTAGGAGAATCATAGTCATGTTTATTATAGCAAATTAATGCCAGAATATATTTCTTTTTATAAATATTTCCAAAGGTCAGTTCATAAGCAGTGAAAGAATATCTTTCACAAACCACATATTAAATTGTGTATATGTTGCTGTAGGGTAGCCTGACTGTCAGACCTATTCAGGAAACAGAATAAAATTCTATACAAAACTGTCAAACCTCAAGGGACTGCCTTTACTTTGGAGGTTAATGAACAATGCATTGCTAGAAACTGGGGGAGAATATAAGGCTACTGTAATCACACGGATATGTTTACCTTATCCTTATACTCTTCCTTGAGCCCCTTCCTTGGCTCCAGCCAGATGGATCTTTCCTCTGATCAGGTTCAGCCTTTCTTTTGTTCACTGGCAGAAAAGCAATTGGTGATTATCTCCACTCTTACTGTCAATGAATATTGCAAATCTGACACCACATTTATGTGATGAAAGAACAATGGGTGTAGACCTTTTTGTTATATACTACCAAACCTTGGTACTTACTGGAAAGCAATCTCAAGAAGTTAGCAACAGCTTAAATTGTATTTACAGTACAAGCATAAACAAACAAAATATCTTTTGATGCAAAAATGTTCCTCGGCTAAGTAATTTTCTGTTTGTTTATTTTTGTACTTCCAGGTACATAAAATACAAAGCACAAGTGCTCAACTGATGAAGATGTTAGACTGAAAACGTAAAAGTTTATGTTTAAATGAATCTGAATCTGTGTTCTAGACCCCAGCTGGAAATGGATTTCAAATTGACAAGCGTAACAGCTGAATGTATGTGTACTGCCTTTAAATGGCCAAATTCAGATGGTCTCAACAACCTCTAAACTCTTAAAGATAATAGGCTAGATAAATACAGAGATTCCAAATTGTACAGAACTTTATACTGTAAGTTGTCATATAACAATTTGAAAATCAATTCAGTGTTCAACAGTAAACCAATGTAATTCTCTCAGAACTGAAGTTTCATACAGAGACCTCAATCACAGCATCTGTATTCTGTATGTTTAGCAAGAAATTGCAGTTACAGGATATATTCAGATAGTTGTGCAGCAATCCAATTCTATATGCTTAGGTACCAAGACAACATATGGTAGCATATGCAGTAATGACATTCTGTGAGCTGTAGCTCAGTAAACTAAATCTGGTCTTCAAGTTTCAAGGTCATTTTCTTGACTCTGTTGCTTATATAGTGTGTCACTTTAAAGTATTATTTCCTGCTTGAAAAGTTCAACTCATTGTCATTGGTTTCTCTATATGTTTTTGTCCTTCAGGAAAAGAAAAAATAAGAGAACAGTACAGGAATAAATACGTAATATTTACTGAGAACAGTCTGAAGTCCATGCAGTGGATAACTCCTAGCATCCTTGTTTTTGCTTAGTAATCTCATATTTTCTAAAAAGTCATAGCAATGACTGACAAACCTCCTTGTGCCTTAGATGGTAGATGAAGAAAAGGCTTGAAGAACTAGGTATATGCAACTCCTTTCAAAAGAATTGTATGTCACTTCATCTAAAGCAGTATTTTCTATTTGAAGAGTCCAACTCTTATTTGCATCAGTTTCTTCCTGTTTTGCCCTCCAACGATAAGAGTCCTTATTATCCATAGTAAAGAGCTTGCATTTTCTTATAATTAAATGCAAAGCTCAAAAAAACTATTTATAGATTCTTTTAGGGCTTTAGATCCTTTTGTGCTTTAATAGAAGCTTTGTATTTTAAGCAATATGTATGTTTTAGCTTGTAATTTAGATTGAAATGTTAAAGTAGTTGAGGTAGACTTAGAAAAATATCGGCTAATGTTAGCCAAAAAAAGAAAAAAAAAAAAAAGAGAAACTAAGAAAAATGTGTAAAATTGTATTATGAAATGTGTTATTGACTGAGAGTTTCTGTAATTGTAGATGTACTTTGACATTTTTCCTTGGCTCCATTCAGGATGCTCAGCCTTAACCTTGGTTAAATGAGTGTAAGAAGAACATATTGTACTGGTGAAATGGTAAAAAAAAAAAAAAAAAAATAAAGAGAGAGAAGAAAATCACCACCCCCAAAACTTCACTGAATACTGAATAAGCATTTGATCTTTTTTTGCCTCCATCTGCCTTTTGGTGTTTAGACTAAACCTGCTGTAATAGGTTCCCCACCAAATTGTGAAGCCACCTTCAATTACTTTTTGGAGCAAAATTGCTACTTGAAAGTTTTTGTTGTTCAGAAAAATGAGTACTACTTTTTGAGCAAATTTCTTTGTGCTTGAATCGCAGTCTATTTTTTCCAGTCTCCTTAAGCACTACTGAGTGACACTAGAAAAGCTGAAGCATCTGTCTTTCAAAAGTACTTCAAGAACATTCAGTATGATGCTGGGCTCTTATACGCTTCCTTTTTTTTTCAAGTAGTTAATGATAAGTTGAGAATGTATGTATCATACTTTGGAATTACTACATCAATTCTCCTGTTGCATTTCAGAAGACATGCATGGTTTTAGATGACATGTAGTGCAGCAAAGACAGTATTCTTTAACAGTATTATTTAACGTTCTTTCTAGTCTTAGGCCTAACAGCTCAAGTAGCAATCAGAAGCAGCAAACATACATAGACATTTAAAGTCACTATTACCTTCTTTTTTTAATCGTTAATATCAGGAGTTTATACTCCTTCATTCAGTTTTGCACATTTGTCAGTGAAAATATGGTCCTTCATAGTTTTGTTTAAATCTCCTTTGTGGATTAGGTGAAGGCTAAGAGTTTCTTTTATTTTCTTAAACTGCTTACATTGTACTAGACTATAGATGATCATTTGGGACCAGAGCTGCAAACAGATAATGGGACCCATTTGTCCCAGAGGGGGAAAAGGATCAGGGCACTCCGAGGAAATCGAGGAAAATTGCCACAGGA
>NW_008598563.1:0-14508 GCF_000691845.1 Merops nubicus
AAGCCCAGTCCTGCCAGGCTCGGTGGGAGCACGCGGAGCTGCCGGGCGGGCGGCCAGCAGCGCTTCCTCCCTGCAGCTTTCCCAGGGCCAGGACGGGCTCTGAGGCTGAGAAAAGCACCAGGGGCCACAGAGGAAGCTGCTGGGAGCCTTTGAGCTCCTGGGCTCTTGTGGACCCAGCTGCTTTTCCACTGTCTCTCCTGGGGTGAAGGGATGCAGGGAAATAATGTAAAACTCTGTGTCTGTGTGCCAGGCCTGATAAGGTTGCTGCAGCATTAACATACCTAAATATCCAATTGCTTAATTTTATAAGCCCCTTGAGCTGGTGCAGGGAAGAGCTCAAGGTCTCCTCCAGGCACTTGCAGATCCGATTCCAGGCAGCTGGGAGGAGCTGGTGCAGTGGTTGGGGTGGGCACAGGCAGGTCCCAGCAGGGCACTGGTGTGGTTTGCTGTTTGCAGGGGCTGGCAGCAGCACCCACCCGGGGTTGCCATTGGGTTGGGGACACCTGCCAGCACTGCTTACTGATGAGGCTGGAGCCAACCTCGGGAAGGACTGGGAATGCTGCAGATGGCAGGGGGAGGCTCTGCTCCTGCACATCTCTGGTGGGAGAAGGTGCAAAAGGGCCCTGCTGCCAGCCCAGCGAGCAGTGGGATGGGCAGTTGTCCTCAAGCGGGGCCCACTCACATCTCCCGATGCTCTTAACAGGGTGCAGTGAAAGGGCATGGGCATGGCCTGAGGCTGTGCTGCCCAGGTGTGGCTTTGGGTGGCTGTAGGCAGCAGAGCTGTGCTTGGCTCTCAGACCCGGCCAAGCGTCCACCACACAAAGCCTGAACTCATACCCCCGGCTAACGGGAGGGGGCTGTGAGAGCCCCAGCGCTGCTGGCGAGGGGGGAAGGTGAGAAACACTCTGCGGGTGGCTGAGGGCTTGCGGGGCCTGTAGCTGAGCCTGGGACCTGGGAGCTGTCATCGACAGAGGCTGGTCTGTGATGGGACAGGGACAGTGACCTGCAATGGGGATGGAACAACCGAGGCAGCCAGGGCCGTTGGATCCGGGTCTCCCCCGGGTGACCGTTGTTCCTGTGTGTCTCTTCCTGACTTCAGCTGAACTCACAACCACAGCCTTGCTCCCGGTGAAGGCTGCTGGGATGTGGGCTGGAGAGAGGAATGTACTTTGGGTCTTTGGGCTTGAAAAAGAGAAGGAGACTTGTGGTACGACTTGGTGCTCCGCAAAGCCGGAGCTTGGAAACTGCGGCAGGAGGTTCGGTCGCTTGCTGGGAGCCCGTCACCAGCCTCGTGCAGGGGAGGAGATCTAAAAATACGAGCCTGTCTGCCTCCAGCTGGAGCTGATCTGGGCATCCCTGGCTGCTGTTGCTGGAGTGCAGCAGAGGACAGCTGAGAGACGAAGTTTGCAGACTGTAATTTTGCTGTTCTTCCTTCCCCACCCCGTTCCTGGCTGGGAGGAACGCAGGGCGGGGGGACGGCACGCTGGGGCTCCCAGCCCACTTTGCTCGGAGTTTCCAGGACATGATTCACCTTTTCCCCTTCACCAAAGAGAGAGAGGACTGTGTAGCAGCTAGAGGGGATGTTTTCAAGGTTTAGCTTTGCTGTGCAGCAGAGTCTTTACACGTGGAAACCAGGACAGCTTCCCACTCCTGTCCTGGGCAGCGCTTGCTAAAAGAAACATGAAATTGTGTGGTTTCTCCTGGTTTTGTCTTCAGCCTTGCTGCCCAAGTCCTCTTCCTTGGCTGTGATGGAGAGGAGCTTGCTGCTGCCTCTTCTCCATTCCCCTCTGAAGGGCTCTCCTGCCTCACAGTGTCCCTGGGTGCTGGGCCGGGCTGGTGGCTTGGCTTAAGTGGACGGTGTGGTGAGATGCTCCAGCCACGCTGATGAGCTGTCGGGAGCCTGGCCCGGCTGCAGCGACGCCGTCGGGGCGCACAGGGTTCTGCACAGGGTGCTGCAGAGGTGACGTGTCCGGCTGCCCCCGGCGCCTGCTCCTGCTGGAGGGGAGCTGTCTCACGTCTCTGCTTCCCTCTCTCGCAGGTACCAGACCACCTTCCCTGGATTTGGATGCTGAATCAGGATCGTTTTAATTAAAGATGGAAACACTGGAGTCAGAATTGACCTGCCCAATCTGCCTGGAGTTATTTGAAGACCCTCTCCTGCTGCCGTGCGCCCACAGCCTCTGCTTCAGCTGCGCCCACCGCATCCTGGTGTCCAGCTGCTCCTCCGGCGAGTCCATCGAGCCCCTCACCGCCTTCCAGTGCCCCACGTGCCGCTATGTCATCTCCCTCAACCACCGGGGCCTGGAGGGCCTCAAGAGGAATGTGACCCTGCAGAACATCATCGACCGCTTCCAGAAGGCCTCCCTGAGCGGCCCCAACTCCCCCAGCGAGAGCCGCCGCGAGAGGACGTACCGCCAGAGCCCCACCATGTCGGTGCCCGGCGAGCGCATCGCCTGCCAGTTCTGCGAGCAGGACCCGCCCCGCGACGCCGTCAAGACCTGCATCACCTGCGAGGTGTCCTACTGCGACCGCTGCCTGCGGGCCACACACCCCAACAAGAAGCCCTTCACCAGCCACCGCCTGGTGGAGCCCGTGCCCGACGCGCACTTCCGGGGACTGACGTGCCTGGAGCACGAGAACGAGAAGGTGAACATGTACTGTGTCGCTGACGACCAGCTCATCTGTGCCTTATGCAAGCTGGTGGGCCGCCACCGGGACCACCAAGTGGCGTCGCTCAGCGATCGCTTCGAGAAGCTGAAGGTAAGTGCCCGGCGTGGCTGGGCAGCCCCCGGCCGGGCCCTCTCTAGGGGCTGGCGTTTGCTGGGGGGCGGCTGCCAGGGCAGAAGCTTGTTCTGGATGCCCCACGTGGCTCCTCTTGTTTAAGCCAACCACCTCCTGCATGGTGTGTGGGCTGCAGGACCTCCAGGGCCACGGTGTCGGGAGGCTGAGCTGGATCTCTCTTGCACAATTAGAGCCAAGTCTTTGCTGTTGTATTTGTCTCCTGCTGGTGTGTCTGTGCCAAGCTCAGGCACTGGGACTTCTCCCCAAAGGGACAGGTGACAGAGCATCATCAGGCTCTGAGGTGCCTTTTGGCTGTTGCCCCATGAGCGTGACTTGCCCCTGGGGTGGCTGTGAGTGGCCTGGGGTACCTGTGAGCAGGATTCCCTGAGGCTGCTGAGCTCAGGCTGTGCCTGTCCAGCCCTCTGAGAATGGGAGCAGGACTAGTTGGGCTGTGGGCATTTGCTTTTGGAAAGCTGCTCTGCAGGCTTCCAGCCTGTGGTCTGCCAAGTGTGGGAGCCCTCCATAAAGAAACCCTTGCAGGGTTTACCTGTGCCTGAGCACTGCTGTGCCCTGAGAATTGCTCTGGGGAGTAGCTTCTGTGTCCTTCTTGGGACAGCTTGCTCAGCACTTTTCCATGATTAGAGAGGAGGGGGCCTGGCTCTGGGAAGAAATGGTGATAAATGGGTTGGGAGCAGTCCGGCGGAGAAGGACGTGGGGATGAGGGTGGGGTAAAAAAGCTGCCAGCTGGCCATGTGCACTTGCAGCCAGAAAGCCAACAGTGGTCCTGGGTGCACCTCCAGCAGGTCGAGGGAGGGGGTTCTCCCCCTCTGCTCTGCTCTGGTGAGACCCCCCTGCGGTGCTGGGTTAGCTCTGGAGTTTTCCAGCACAAGGAGGATGTCAGCCTGTTGCAGCAGGTCCAGAGGAAGCCACGGAGATGATGTGAGGGCTGGGATCCCTCTGCTGGGAGGCCAGGCTGAGCGTTGGGCTTGTTCAGCCCGGAGGAGAGAAGGCTCCAGGGAGATGTTCAATATATAACAAAGGGTTGAAAGAGACTCTTTACCAGGGCCTGTAGTGACAGGACAAGGGGCAACAGTTTTAAACTGAAAGAGGGAGGTGTAGGTGGGAATAACAAGATGACCCTTTACAATGAGGAGAGTGAGCCCCTGGCCCAGGCTGCCCAGAGAAGCTGTGGATGCCCCCTCCCTGGAACCATCCCAGGGGAGGTTGGCTGGGGCTCTGAGCACCCTGCTCTGGTTGGAGATGTCCCTGCTCCCTGCAGGGGGTTGGACTGGATGGTTTTCAAAGGTCTCTCCCCACCCAAATCCTTCTGTGGTTTTAGGGGGCAATGATGGAGCTCCCCTCTGCTTCCCAAGTGCCCCAAACGTCTCTGTCCTTGGTGCTCCCTCAGGATCTCAGCACTTCAGCTCTTTGGGTGGTGTTTTGTGCCTCCCAGAGGGACCGTGCCAAGGGGTGGTGCTGTCTGGCAGAGGTGGTGGCTGGAGACTGACCAGGATCTGGATTTTGGTGTCTCCCTTCTGCTGAGACCAGCACATCCAGCACTGGGAGCTCCCTTCATGGGGAGCCTCATCTCTACGAGAGGCCACATTTCCGTCCTCATTCCCCCAAGCTGGAGTGGCAGAAACAGATAATCATTCTCCATCCCCTTTCACTTGTAGCACAGATTGATCTGAGCTGAGTTACTGTTCTGCTGCTCTTCAGGTAGGAGAGAGAAAACTTCCAGGGATCCCTGTGGGGTACTTTGAAGCTTAATTTTTATGCGGTGGCTGTGGTTGTACTGAACATTATGTGAACCCATACGGATGATGTTTGACCTATATAAAGCTAGAGATCCCTCTCCGTCCCCTGTGCATTCCACATGAGTCTGCAAAATGCTTTTAATTCCTCTTTTTTTAATATTAGAGAAAATACGGCCGGTCCCAGCAGAGCCCACGCTGGTGTGGCTGTGACTGTGGCTGCAGCAATATCCCTGTCACAACTCTCCTCATCTGCTCCCAGCTCCTGCTTCCTTGGTCCTTTCTCACTTAATGTTGTAGGCTTGTTCTGACCCAAAAGTGATTTTCTTGGCTCTTTGTCTTGTTAATGTTTTGAACAAAATCGATCTGTCTGCTCTTGTGTTTAAGGGCAGAAGAAATGCTTCTGTCAACCTAGGAAAAACAGAGAAGGCTGGGGTTTTATCTGCAGGTCAGAGTATTTTTATCCTTTTTTTTAACCAAACTGATGCCTGGAAAGAAATCTTTCTGGATGTCCATTTTCCTGGGCTGGTTTCCCACCTGCCCTGCTCCCCAGCCCGATGTGAGGTGCCCGGGGGTGTGACGTGCACATCTGCAGCACGCCGTAGGGTGTCCTGGGCTCTGTTCCTGGCTCCTGCCACCTCCCAGCCACGGGCTCTGCCTCCCGGTGCCCGCTGCCAGGCAGTGCCAGGGCCGGTGGGTGCCCACCGGGTCCGTGGGGGCTGCTGTTTGCCTTCAGACCTCGAGGTGCCTGCGTGGTCTGTGCATCCCGCCTCACCTAAGCTCTCCCCGGTGTGCGGAGCGGCGCCAGCAGCCCCGTCCTTCATCCAGGACATTCTTTTTCCATGAGGAAATGTCTCAATTAGCAAATTGGAAACCTTAGAAAGAAATGACCATGAAAGTTTGCACGCAGTAAAACTCAAGGATAGAAATTAAAACTATTTTCATGTTTTTTCCCCCTAATCCAGCCGGTGTCAGCTGGCCAGGCAAGCTCCTCTGAAGACAAAAACCCTTGACAACATAAATCGCTTCTTCCCCCAGCCAAACCAAATGTTGCAAGTTACCAGAACACCTTTTTTTTTTTTTCATTTTAAATAACAATCTTAAGTAAAGTTGGATGAGGAGGGATCTATCCTCTGCTAGGAACATTCTTTCTGGGCTATTCATCGGGCCCAGCTCCCTGTTCATCAGGAGCCAGAGCAGATCAGCAGGCAGCCGGGGAGGGCCGTGGGTCAGGTGTGGCTTCTCCCGGGGGCCAGGTCCCGCGGGGACCTTGGTGACGTGTGTCGTCATCATCATCATCCCTGTCTCTGGCTGTGCATTGGTTCAGGCTTTTTTGGGTTTACTTTTTTCCTGGTGCTGTCCCTCCCCTACAGGAGCTGCGTGGGGTCGATGCCCGGCTTCGCCAGCCAGGTCAATATTTGCGTTAGTGCTTTGTGTCGCCTTCCTCGTACAGCCAGAGTTCTGGACAGACCCCCATGTGCTCGCTGGCAGGACTGCAAATCCTTGCCAGTCTCTGAAATGCCTGAAATCATTAAAAACGGGCTGGGCTGGGGATGCTGGTGTGTGCTGCTGTCCAGGCACCCGCGGCTGATGGAGCCCAGATCCCCCCGTGCCCCACGGCAGGCTCTGCCCGTGCCCGTGCCCCATGGCAGGCTCTGCCCGTGCCCCACGGCAGGCTCTGCCTGCTCCTCTCTCCCAGTGGGCTGTTGCTCCACACGGTGAGTGACGTTGCAGCCAGCCCCCTCTCAAAGATCCGTTCACTTGGGTGTTGAGCAGCGAGCGATTGCTCTTAATCTCCAGCTTTGATCCTGTAGCTAGTGCGAGCTGGAAATGCCTTTCAAGTTGCTTTTTTGAGGGGAAAATTTGGATTTGAACTGAGTAACTTGATTCTGTCAAAGGAGCTGTGCTTTCCACAGAAGTCTTTGGTGGGGATTTTTTTTCCCCCTCTCTTTAGAAGAGCTGAATGCCTGAAAACCAGTGTTGTGTCTAAACCCTAGAGCATCGCCCAGTGCTGCCCTTCCCCTCCGAGCCTGTTTCACACCAGGGATCTCCAGCGTGTGCTGGCAGCGTGGCTCTGCCATGGAGCTCTGCAGGGATCTCTCTGTACTGGATTACACACCTCTAGGTGCTTCAGGAACCAGCTTTAATCCCTTTAATGCAGAGTTTGGCTTTTTATTGTGTGCCTCTCCAACTCCACTTGTTTGTGTTCTGCAGAAGCAGGGAAGCGTGAGCGGTTTCCCTGAGCTGCACTAAATCTGTCGTGAGCATCACTGGGCTGAGGTTTTGGCCCTGCCCTGTGGCTGCTCACACAGTGCCCGCTGCTCTAGGTAAAGGTAACTCTTGCTCTGGTTATGCTGCTCTTTGCCAGCACTTAATTCTGCGTCCAGTTCTTTCAAGCCCACGAGTTGGCTCATCCATAAAAGCAGCTCCGTGTGCTTCACCTCGGACATCAGCTGCTGCCTGCCAGCTCCAACAGCCACTGCCAGCGTGGTGCAAACACCAGGGGTGCTGGCAGTGCAGCGTAAAACACGGGGCTTTTCAGCCCTCAACACTGGTTTTCTGCAGTGCAAGCATCCATCTGTTTTTAAGATGGACAGAGGTTTTTCCTGGCTCCCCTCCCCTTTGCTGGGACTCGCAGCCTGGTCCTGGCTGTGAGGTGGGAGCCTGGGTTGGGAGCATCTGAGTTCAGGATGGGACTGCCTGGGGTGCCAGGGGTACAGGGAGCAGGTCAAAGTGCTGATGTCTCCCACGTGCCATGGGACTGTGTCCGGGAGCTTCCCAAAGCTGATCCCTGCAGATTCCCGGGATCCCTGCAGCAGCTTCAGGTCTCCCTGGCAAGGATCTATGTCAAGGGTCATTGGTGACAGAGACCATGAGGGAAAGGAAAACCAGCTCTTTGGGTAGAAAGGTGCTTCATGGGGGAGCAGCTGTTTCCCAGCGCTGTGCTCGGAGAGCCACGGGCGATGTGGTGAGTGGGGGTAGCCACCTGCCCACCCCAGGGCAAGTACCTGGTGAGAGAGGGGTCTGAGGGGAGGGTGAGGGAGAGGTGGGATGCTCGTGAGCGGTGGGATTTCCATCTGTTTTCTGCTTGCTTCAAGGTTTTGGCATTTGCTAGCTGTGGCCTATCTGAGCGTGGCGTTCCCCTGGCACTGGGCTCTGGTCCGAGTCGTTGCTGGGTGATCCTGTGCCACCAGGCACGTCCCTTCCACCAGAAGTGCTTCAGCTTTGCTGCCGCCTGCTACCCACTTAGAGCTGCACTGGGTGGGGGGAGAAGTGCTGCTTCCCTCCTCCCTCGCCAGGCAGGGTGGCGTTGGCAGTAGCGTTTGCCCTGGCAGGAGGGAGCGGGCACATCTCTGTGTCCAGCTGGCCAGAGTCACAGCATGGCAGGGGTCAGAAGGGACCTCTGGAGGTGACCTTATCTGGCCCCACTCAGCAGGGTCACCCAGAGAACGTTGCCCAGGATCGTGTCTGGGTGGGTTTGGAATCCCTCTGGATGAGGATATTCCACAGCTCCTCTGGGCAGCCTGGTCCAGGCCCTGGCACACTCACAGGAAAGTTTTCTCTGATGTTAGGATGGAGGAACAAACCCCCCAGCCTGAGCTTCCAGAGGTCCTGGGGTGCTGTCTGAGAGTGTCTTGTGGGGAGTGTGCTGCTCAGCATGTCCTTGTTCAGCCATGGACTAGCTGTCCTGCCACCTTGTGAGCCCTTCTTGGGGTGGTGCAGCAGAGGCCAGGCCTGCTCATCGCTGGCATTGGCCTCTGCTCCCCCATCCCCATGGGCAGCGTGGGCACTCCTGGTGTGTGGCTGAGAGCAAAGTGCATTGGGATTTTGGTGCTGGTTCCCTCTCTGCATGGTCAGGGAGGGTCGAGATGTTGGCTGCAGTCAGTCCATCAGCTCGGCTTGCTGGCTAAAGCTCCACATTAGAGATCAAATGAAAAATGTATGTAGATTAAGAGCAAAACTAATGGCTTGACCTAGATAAAGCAAGCGCCTTGGACAGCAGCACATTATCTGCCGAGTAAAATCGCAGCCAATTATAAATTCAGATTGCTTCAAACTCCTAATTGGGATGCTCTCTGTGGAGCCTGCCCTGCCCCGGGTCCTGCCTGGGCTGGGGCCAGGAGCAAGGTCACGCCGTGCAGCGAGGGTGGCAGCAAGGAGGGCTCTGGCTGAGCTCAGGCTGGCTCCTCCCGTCCACGGTTTGCTGTGGAAGGAGTTTTCAGAGAAAGGGTTTTGCCTTAATTATTCACTGCTGTCCTTTGCTTCTCCATCTGCTCCGTTCCCTGTGCAGGAACCGGCGAAGGGCCAGCTCAGAGGAGGCTTTTCCTTTGCCATTGCTCGGGCTCCTGTTGACTGACAGGCTGGAAATCCTGGAAGATGTGTGTTGTGCCACTTCTCTGTCTGCCCCTTGCTGAAGGAGGAGCAGTCAGCCCATCGTCCCTCAGGCTTCAGAGGTGCACTGCCTCCTCTGGGGCTGGGTTAAAAAACCCAGGAGGAGCCCGCAGCTCCCAGTGCTGGACAGGTTGCATGCAGGGAGCTGATAGTTGTTGCAAGGCTCTGAAGAGAGTGGTGGGGTAGAAAAATGGGAGAACGTCCTTTCCCTGCAGTGTGGGACCTCCTTCACCCTGCAGTGTGGGACCTCCTTCACCCTGCAGTGTGGGACCTCCTTCACCCTGCAGTGTGGGACCTCCTTCACCCTGCAGTGTGGGACCTCCTCCACCCTGCAGTGTGGGACCTCCTTCACCCTGCAGTGTGGGACCTCCTTCACCCTGCAGTGTGGGACCTCCTTCACCCTGCAGTGTGGGACCTCCTTCACCCTGCAGTGTGGGACCTCCTTCACCCTGCAGTGTGGGACCTCCTTCACCCTGCAGTGTGGGACCTCCTTCACCCTGCAGTGTGGGACCTCCTTCACCCTGCAGTGTGGGACCTCCTTCACCCTGCAGTGTGGGACCTCCTTCACCCTGCAGTGTGGGACCTCCTTCACCCTGCAGTGTGGGACCTCCTTCACCCTGCAGTGTGGGACCTCCTTCACCCTGCAGTGTGGGACCTCCTTCACCCTGCAGTGTGGGACCTCCTTCACCCTGCAGTGTGGGACCTCCTTCACCCTGCAGTGTGGGACCTCCTTCACCCTGCAGTGTGGGACCTCCTTCACCCTGCAGTGTGGGACCTCCTTCACCCTGCAGTGTGGGACCTCCTTCACCCTGCAGTGTGGGACCTCCTTCGGGTGTGTGAACACGTTCTCGCTTGTGCCGTGTGAGTCACAGGCTGCGGCTTCATTTATAACTTGCTGTAGTGCCATGGGGCTAAACTCAATTTTTATATGTATATTATATATTTTCCCCACACAAAGAAGAGTTAGCTGAGGGCGAGGGTTAGGATGGTGACTGCTGTGACTCCTGCACAGAGCATGGGGGGCTGCTACAAGCAGAAATACTGAAAGCTCTCATAGTGTTGCTGCTGTTGGCCCCTTCACCCTCAGCAGCAGATAGACTTTTGCAGCTTCTCTTCTAGCCCTGCTTAGAGGATGAGCTAGAGAGCCAGCTGAGGCCTGTTCCAGCCCAAGTTTGTGGTGGTGGGAGCTGGAATGGCTCTGCTGCTCTGGTGATGCTGGTGGGGTGACATGTGGTCACCTGCAGTGCCACAGCCCCAGCCCTGTGGGCAGAGGGTTTGAGCTCCCTGTGGCTGCAGCCCTGGCTTAGACTCATAGGCTGGTTTTGGCTGGAAGTGACCTTTAAAGGTCACCTAGTGCAACCCCCCTGCAGGGACAGGGACATCTGCAGCTAGAGCAGGGTGCTCAGAGCTCCATCCAACCTCCCCTGGGATGGTTCCAGGGATGGGGCAGTGACCACCTCTCTGGGCAGCCTGGGCCAGGGGCTCACCACCTTGAGTAAATAATTTCTTCCTTCTCTCTACATTTCTCTTAGTTTAAAACCATCACCCCTTGTTGTGTTGCAACAGACCCTGCTAAAATGTCTGTCCCCATCTTTCTTACAGGCCCCCTTTAAGTGCTAGAAGGCAATAATAAGGTCTCCCTGGAGCCTTCTCTTTTCCAGGCTGAACAAGCCCAGCTCTCTCAGCCTGGCCTCTCAGCAGAGGGGTTCCAGCCTTTGCATCATTTTCGTGGCCTCCTCTGGGCCTGCTCCAACAGGTCCATGTTGTGTCCAAACACTGAAAAAATGAGGTCTTAAGCATCTGCAGAGTCCAGCTGTGGCTTTTGCTGGGCTCTTCTGCAGCTGATGTGGTGTCCATTGAGCAGGCTGGTGGGAGGTGGTGGGTTTAGCAGTTGAATTTTCAGTGCTATTTCTGGAGAAGAGGAATAATCGCAGAGATCTAGTACTTAATGCTACTTTCCAGTATAAACAAATCTATGCCTGTCCTTGAGCCGTGGCCTCATAGTTTTTCAAGCCAATTTATGTTCCCGTCAAACCTAATCTATGTTCTAGTCAACCCTTGTCATGTGATTTAACAGATTTATTCCCCCTCGTCAACAGACTTGTTAACTATACAGATACTTCTGTGTTATAGTTTTCTTTATAGCACCTCTCTGGATGCCTCAGATCTGTGTTATCTTTTCCAGTTTCTAGATTTCCATTTCATCCTGATTCTCCTCTCCACGTGCTCCTGCTGTTTCTCTGCAGTACAAACTCTTCCAGGGGAACCTCACTCCCTTGTGCACGGTCTCCTCCCAGAACGGGCACTTTTCTGTCCTGAAACCACTGCAAGCCCTTACCTTTCCCAAGGCTTCTGCTTTGTGATGTTTTTACGGGTGTGAGCTGAGCCTGGAGCTCTTTCAGTTCTGCACAAATAGGTTTTAGTAATAAAAAAAGAAGGTGCTGCTCCCGACCCCGTGGGAAGTCTCCAGCAGCCTCACAGAGGGTTCCCTGCGTGGGGTGATGCTCCAGCAGCCTCACAGAGGGTTCCCTGCCTGGGGTGATGCTCCAGCAGCCTCACAGAGGGTTCCCTGCCTGGGGTGATGCTCCAGCAGCCTCACAGAGGGTTCCCTGCCTGGGGTGATGCTCCAGCAGCCTCACAGAGGGTTCCCTGCCTGGGGTGATGCTCCAGCAGCCTCATGGAGGGGCCTCGTGGCCCGTCCCCTGGCGGGATCTCTTTGGGGTGCTCGGTTACATTTTCTGGTCCTTGCTCCCTTCCCTTGGGTTCCCATGAGCTGGTTTTGCTCCGTGTGGATCAGAACCTTGCCCAGGGGCGGGATGCTAGTGGAGATTGTTTATTCTCAGCTGTTCTGTGGTGCTTCTGTTTCCAGCAACCTCATGCTACCTGTGTGCTTTTTTTCCTTATTTTTTCTGAGATTTTACTCTGAGTTTTCCCCTGTGCTTTGTGGCTTTGGTAACCCAATCCTCTGGAACTTGCACTCTGTCCTGCAGTCTGGTTCCCATGCCTTCTCCCCAGCTCTAGGCAGCATTTTCTGGCAGTCTTGTGCTCCATGTCCCCGATTCCTCTCCAAGGTTCCTCGGGCCATTCCCGGCTGCACCCTTGACTCTGGCCAAGGTCTAGGGTCTGTCACAGCCCTGATGGCCTCTGGTCTATCACAGGGCTCCCAGGATGGGGAAGCTGTTCTTTTTTGAACTTCTAGGTGTGTTTCCCTTGTGATATTTGTGTCCCAAAATGTTTTCTGCAGTGTGTCCTCATGTTTCCTCAACAGGGTCTGATTATCTCTGCCTTGCTTTTTCCCCCCTTAGCTGGAGGTTATGGAGCAGGTCAGTGCTCTGCCTGGGCCCTATTTAGAGATGCCTTCACTTGTAGGTGACTGCTGCATTCACTGCTGAGAAGGGTGAGAGTCTGGATACTCCTCTGGCTGATGGCTGCATTTCTGGAGAGCTCGTGGCTGCTCCATTTTCTCCTTTATTGGGATTTTTCCCTCTTTCTGTTCCTGGCACTGTGTGGTGACTGCTGCTGTGTTGGTGACAAGCCCTGCCTGGAATCAAAACTGCGGTGGGCAGCCCTCGTTGGGAAGGGGACAGGAGTCTTCTCCTGGAGACATGAGGAACAATTTCTTGCCCTGGAGGGCTGTCCAGGGCTGTGCCAGGCTGCCCAGGGCAGTGGTGGAGTCCCCACCCCTGGAGGGGTTCCCAAGCCGTGGAGATGTGGGGTGAGGGACACGGGGCAGTGGGGACCTGGCAGGGCTGGGTTAATGGTTGGACTTAATGATCTGAAGGGTCTCTTCCAACCCAAAACAATTCTGTGGGAACCCACTGGCTCAGCTCTCTGAGCACCCACGTCCAGGGAGAAGCACCAGCCCCCTCCCTCTGCCTGGCGCCCGCCGCCCTCCGCTCGCCGAAACGCCGCCTTTGCCAAGGATGGATATTCCTGCCCTGAGTAGCTGTTGTTTAATATTCAGGCTGTATTGCATTGTGGGCATGATGAATATGCAGGAGTGTGAATTAGCACAGCCCTGTTACTGGCTCGGTGTGCAGCCCGTGCGGGGGTGGGTCCCGGCACGTCCAGGACCCCCCAGTCCTGGGGGAGTCGGCTGCCTGCCCCGGGGCCAGCATCACCTGGATTCCTCTGCAGGCTCCAAGTCGTGCTCTGAGATGCTGGATATTGCTATTATTATCACATTAGACCCTTAAATAGGCTTACAGGTGTTATTAAGTGATTTTACCGTGACAGCTGACATGCTTTTTTAAAAACCCTACTTTGAATATGCTATCAGTATGGTGTGCCCTTTTCTAGAGATTAAAGTACAATAGCAGCACAACTGCTGCTAAAAATCCTGGAGTGGGAATGGATCTGGGGACCCTGAGCGGAGGGGTGGGTGGGGTTACCTGCTCTGCCCCTCCAGCTGGCTGCAGGCTGGTCTCTGGAGCGTCCTGGCTCCTGCTTTGGGCTTTCTCCTGCTCAGCACGCTGGCTCCAGGGAGACCATCCCCACTGTGGAGCCAAGCACGTCCTGCCAAGCTGGCAGGCTCCAGCTTGCAGTGGGTGCTGTGACCATCTGCTTGAGCTCTTTTTCAACCTAAATGGTTCTATGTTTCTATGAACAGCTGGAATTGCCTCCGATTCCCATCTTGATCTGGAAGCAGGTATGTCTGTGATGAGGAAGGCAGAGGTGTGGCCTCAGATTCTCCTGAACACGCTTCCAGATGAGCAAGTTCTTGCACCTCTGGTATTTTTGCAGAGCTCCTGGCTGGGTGGTCCTTAGAAGGCCACATCTGTTGCAGCTGGAGAGCCTTGTCCTTTCAGGATGTTGTGACTGTAGTGCCACACGATGTGCAGCATAAGCCTGTAGCTTCTGTATTCCCTGTGTGTGATGTGTGGTGTCTGTGTCAGGAGGTGGGAGCGTCACCGTGGGCCGTGCAGCCAGGCTGGCTGACAGCACAGGGCTAGCACCAAGGGTGAATTCTTGCTTGCTAATTAAAGTAACGAAGGGGTCAGCCCTCCTGACCTGCCTTCCCCTTGTGATAGAGCTCGGGCTGTTTGCAGTGGGATTAGAGCTGCCTTTGGATGCCTGAAGTGTCTGTGTGAGCCGCGTGACTTCAGGAGCTGGGGAACTGACGTGCTGGTTTTGGGGTGTGGGTTGATGTCCTTGTCCCCACTGCTTGGAGCAGGAGGAGTCCTCGATGTGAAGGGCAGAGGTATTTCTGATCATCTCTCTCTAAGGCCTGGATTAGGCACCTCTTCTGCCTCTTGCCTTCCTTTCACTTGGTCGGTTTGGGAGTGTGTTTTGCTTGGATGGGAACCTGCCCAAAAAGTGTTGTGGTGTTCTGGGGAGGGACATCTCGTCCCTGTGTCACCTGTGTGCTGCTGCTCAGGCACAGCACTGGCTGGTGGCCCCCAGACCCGTCAGCTTGGTGCAAGCAGCACTTCGTTCAGTGTGTTCTACAGGCCCTTTCCTCTTGTCCTATTGCCAGTCCTGCCATCCCCTCCAAGCATGGCCCTGTCCCCTGGAGGAGCCGGCTGTGGAGCAGCTTTGGGAGGCTCCAGAGCCCCACCAGTGCTGTGACGTGCAAAGCCAC
>NW_008598563.1:14539-16090 GCF_000691845.1 Merops nubicus
TTGCCCAGCTTCCGGCTGATCCTCCCTGTGCCAAAGCCCGCCCTTCCAAAGCCCTCCCTTCCAAAGCCCTCCCTTCCAAAGCCCTCCCTTTGGGGCCGAAGGCGCCTGCTCGGAGGAAGCAGCTTGGTCTGGCACAGCCCACTGGCCTCATGGCCAGCTGGCCACGGGACAGGGAAGGAGGTTTCACCGTCCCCTGGCTCAGCACCCAGTGCTACCACTTCCAAGGTGGATCTGGCTGGGAGGGGCCAAGATTTGGGCATTAGAGTTTTCCAAATCATTGAGGTGCAGGCGGGTGCTTGTGAGCCTGCTGAAACCCTCCTGCCCTCACGGGCACCTCTGAGTTATGGGCCAGGCTCAGAGGAATCGTGTGTGGAGAGGCATGTGTCGTGTGGGATGTGCCAAAGCAATAAATCCAGATTCCTTTCTTGTTTCTCTGAAGGGCTTTTGGGAACCAAACATCCGGCATGGAAGAGAAAACATTCATGGGTTGTCTTTCAGCTTGTGCTTTATTTATTTAATTTTCTGGTGACGATGATGGGAAAATAAAGGTCACGAGGTGAGTGAGTCCAGTGGATACACCCACTGCAGCTCCACGTCCTGGCAGTCATCTGGTGTTTGTGGTGGAGTGATCCATAGAAATCCAGCTTATAATGTAAAACATGAAAAAGAAAAAAAAATCCCCCTTGTTGGCCTCCTGAGGAAGGAGTTATGTCCTGCCTGAAGCCCTCCCAGCCCTGTGAAGGAGATGTTTCCAGGAGCAGTGGTTCACAGGGGATGGGGTCTGCAGCGTGGCACCTGGCAGCTCAGACTCTCTGAGGTGCCTGTGTAAAGGTTCATCTCCAAAGAACTTACCCCAAGTGTTTCCATACTGCTTGAAATGGTCTTCCTGGATGACTGGTGCAGGGATCCACTTTTTATTAACTCTGGCTGGAGGATTTGGGGTTTGTCGGGTGCAGAAGTTTAAGGCTGGGTGTTCTCTGGTGGAATCTGCAGGTGTGAAACAGGGCAAGGGTCTTGTGGAAGCTGTAAGCCCCGTAGTGCTGCCTGGGAAATGCTCATGTTTTATAAGACTAATCATTAGGTTAAAGCCAGGAGAGCTGAAGTCTGAACTTCTTTCCAGCCACACCTTGCTTCTGACAGCGACCCTCAGCTGGAGGCTGAGCAGGCTGGGAAGCTGAAAGCTGCTCAGAGGTGGTGTTGTGGAGAAAGGTGCTTGGACCAGGGGTACCTATTTTAGGAACAATATTTGCAACATGAACATAATGCCATTTTTTTTAACGTGTGAGGTGAGGACAGATGCAGAAGGTTATTTGTGCACCTGAGAGGCAGAGATGGGACGTAGGAAACGCTGATGGCTTTCGTTGTGTTCTCCTCCCAGATGCTCTCGGACACTGGCACACTGGTGGTGTTCTCCTCCAGAGGTGTGGGGCTGGTGAAAGAGGTGCAGCTGCAGTTGGTGGTAATTTCTGGGCCATGGGCTGGGACCTGCACCCAGTCGGTTTCCAGAGGAGTGATTTATCTTCCCTGTGATAGGACAAGAGGAAATGGCCT
>NW_008598564.1:0-351 GCF_000691845.1 Merops nubicus
ACTCCCTGCCCCCGCACTGAGCCGCCGGTTCCAGCCCCCCGTTTTTTGTACCCTCCCCCCATTTACCTCAGTTTTCCCCTCCAACATGTTCGTTTTGTTCTTTAGAGATTACCTCAGCTTTTTTAGCTGTATATCTCACATCAAACCCTTGAAAACAGATTTTATTTCACCTAACTTAGCTCAGGTTTTCCCTCCAAAATGTCACCTGTTCCCCATCTTACTCCAACATTTTCCCCTTCAAAGCGTTCATTCTGTCCCTTACAGATAAACCTCGATTTTTGTGAAGCAAAACCCCACTTTTCCCCCTTAACAAATGGTCATTTTATTCATTTTGTTTCACCTACCTTACCT
>NW_008598565.1:0-674 GCF_000691845.1 Merops nubicus
CTTCTTTAATGGTGCAGCTATTTCCTCTTAAGAAATGAAAGGTGGCATCTCTGAGTTGAACTCTTTCTGCTCAGTTCAATATTGCACTTCAGTATATGTTTAGGTAAGTTACTGTACACATTAAATACCAACCTCTGGAAGGATTTCCCATTTTCCTGTTGAGCAAGGATGGATCTCCATCACAACTGATGGGTCACCTCAATCCACTCTTGCAGCTGGATCTTTTATGCTTAGAATAGAAGCTCCTTCTGTCTTAACACTGACATCCTCTGTAGATCAAAAAATTTTCTGTTCTAAAATGCTTGTATCTATCTCAAAGAGTATCAGACTGTTCTGCTTAACATGATCCTGGGCCTGTCCAGGTCAGATTCCTAGAAACACCAGAACTGATGGTGATGGTGATTTCCAATACATTCTATTCCAGCAGGCCAGGAATTTAGGAACTAGCCAAACAATACAATACAATGTTGATGATAAGTAGATATGATATGATTATCATGGATATGATGTTTTATGCCTCTACAGTTCATAGAAATAGAGATATGAAAAATGTAGTAACTTTTCCATTTTTTATTGACAAGTCAAAAAAAACACTAGATAAAAGATATGATGAAATCTTCTGTCTTAACATCAACAAAAGTAACTACACCTTGTAGAACTTAACAAAAATCTTA
>NW_008598566.1:0-4818 GCF_000691845.1 Merops nubicus
CCGCCTCCCGGCCTGGGCAGGAACACCTCCCAGCCAGACCCGATGGCCCAAGGCCTCTTCCAGCCTGGCCCTTTGACTTGGGCTTCATGCGGTCCGCATTGGCCCCTTTCTCATCGCTTTAAAGTTACTTTAAAATAACCCGTTTTCTTGCAGACCAGTCCCTTACCTCCCTCTGATCAACCAGCGCTGCCACATGGTTGGTCTCAGCAGGTCACCGGGGTCAGAGTGGGAGACCACAGGGCAGGCAGTTCATGTAATGCCTCCGGAGTGCCACCCCCGGCAGGGCGTCGAGCCTGGGGCTGCCCCCGGCCCTCTGCCACAGGACCTCAACCACTGTCAACACAGCAGGAACCTAACTCTGCTGAGGTGGGGCCGGGCAGAGCCGCTGGGAAAATGCACCATGGTCGTTTTATTTAAATAACAGGGACTTAAAAATTCTGAGTTTTATTACAAGTTAAATAAAATACAGTGGAAATATCAGATTTTATACTTTTACTTGTCTACATACAGCTTATTTAGAGGTGTATATACTTTACAGCTTACACAGTGATGGCCAGTTCAAACTGCCTGGTCTGTGCTTTCAGAAACAACAGATTGTATCAAATAGTGTGTTATATAAAAAATAAACCCACACACCAGTATATTGTACAAAGAAATATTTTTACAGTAATTTGATATCTAAAAATCAGGTTAGCTGCATCTGAAATTCAGGGTAAATTGTCTTCTCTCAAGAGGAACTGATGGATAAATTGCTGAGCTTTCCTCTTTTCGGTTATATCAGGTGTAGGATGTCCAGGAGGAGGTCGAAGCAACAAGCCACCAAATATACTAGCTGCATTAAAAAAAGCCACAGACACCCAGTGAGAGCCCGTCGGCCGCAGGGCATCGAGGGTCACTGCACCAGCCCCTGCCAGGCACGGGGAAGGTGCCTGGCTGCAGAAGGGGTCAGGGAGAGCGGGTGACCTGCGGACCTCTGGGGCACTTCACAGCTGTTTTCAGGCCACTGCAGTGGCTGTTTTTCTATGGACTGTCTGTTCATTATTGAACAAATGCTTCAAAACAGCAGAGGCCATGGCTACACTCGCTTTAGAAAAGCGTTTGTTATACAGACTCCAAAGCCCCTCAGAACAGAATGGTTATTTTGCTCGCCTTACCCAGAATATTCACATCCAAATGGTTTTTCTCTGAATTTTTCAGTAGTTCTCGTAGAAATGCCATTAGATATTCAAATACATTTTTATGGCAGCGTGGCAGGTTAGAGATAATCTGAGGAGGGGAAAAGAAAAACAACATTTACATTGAAGACACAGCAACAGCTTAGCAGCTTTCTCTAAGACATCACCCTCTCTGCAAATACTAACAGCTCTCAGTAACCAAGCAGCACCAGGTTTAGATTCTGTTACCAGATGATTAAGTTTCTGAGAGCAAAACCTGTTACTGGTCTGGCATAAAGGACTCTGCCTCCCCTCTCTCCAGAGCTGCAGCGACAGCCAGGCAGCGGGGCCGGCGATGCCGTACCTGGCAGCTCAGCGGGTAGCTGCTGGCGCTCTCCAAGCAGCTGCTGTAGGACCTGTAGCAGATGACAGGCTCCGGCAGGCTTTCCAGGAAGAGCAGCAAGGCTTCTGCCACCGAGTGGTTGCTGCCAACTAACCCAAAGATGGTTAAGGAAGAGGCAAGCACCTTGTGATCTATTTTGGTCATATTTCTGATGGAAGATTAATGTTTGCTTAGGTCTCCAGAACTCCTCCTGTTGTTCACAGCTGTGCCTCACGTAGCAAGCTGTTTCCAGGAGCAGTCGGACACTGAGGTAATTCATCAACAATCATCTGTCAGCACTCAAGGACCTGGTGCAGGCGTTTGTACCAACTGCAAGGAGCAGCGAGGAACTGCAGATCTCAGCTACCCCAAGAGGGGAGACGGCGATTTAAAAACCATGCTGGAGCACAGAAGACTGATAAAACCTTTTTCAGCTTTGATGACTGAGGCATAGAAAGTCTTACGGACATCAGCCTAAAAGGATACAGAGGGTATCGTGCATTCCTTTGTCCAAACAATCTCGGATTTGCTCAAATTCAGATCTGAGGCCTGGCTGCTGAAACAGGTCCTCCTGCAAAGTCAACCATTAGTCTCAAGGAAATTAAAATTATTAGGGTAAATAGAACAATGTCATTATAAGCTGGCTGGAAAAATCTCATCAAATTGTCCCTGCCCATGGCTGGGGGGTTGGAACTAGATTATATTCAAGGTCCTCTCCAACCCAAACCGTTCTGTGGTTCTATGAAATGCCACCACGAGCAGCTGTAGTAAGGCTGTGGCACTGCACTGCAGAGCCGTGCACACACCCAGGTCACCACCACAAAACAGCGTAACCTGGGCACCAGGATCACTCACCACAGACGTCCTTTATCTCTCTGTACCATTGGTGAAACACCCACAGTCAGCAACGATGCTATTACCAGTATCTCCTTCAAAACTAAACCTAACACAAACACATTATTTCTTGTTTCCAGCACAAACACCACCCACCTGCTGGGAAGCGTTACGGTACAAGTGATCCACCATCATCCACAGCTCTTTTGGAATGTCCGTAGGCTTCTCAGCTCCAAGGGGATCGTCACTCCTTTCTAGTGGCATCAGGGTCTGAGAGAGGGAGGTGTGGTGAGGGGGAAGGAAAAAAGAAAACATAGCTAGCCAAGTTCTTACTCAAATCTGCAAAAATACTTCACGGAGCCTATGTCTGAGAACTAAGACTTGTTAAGAAACCATGCAGCTTCCCTCACCACTCTTCATACAAGACTACTACAAGAGGCACGTTTATATCAGAAGTGCAGACAGAAGAAACAAGCCACTCCCAAACACGTTTCATGTCTGCTCATCTCTCTGGAAATGTTATGTCACACCCCATGCACATCTCCATTCGAGTGCAGAGAAAGCCAAGAGCTCCAGGGAAAAGGCCACTTTAGAGGCTGCACGCCTCTCTTCAAGACACAGGCAGAGCAAATGGGATCCTACTGTCAGTGCTCTCCATGTGGAAGGGGCTGGCTCATCCACAGGAAGAACTAATGCAGGGTATGAAGGTGTGCACCAGAGAGCATGAGATGTACCAGCATTCCCAGACCACGGATCAGGGAAGTGGAAGAAGGCTCTTTAGTGACAATCAGGACTTAACCACGAGGTGTAACAGCTCCTGTGGGTTCAGAAGGGAATCTTGCCTTTCACTCACAAGTTTCCGAATGGATTCTGCTGACATGTCCTGGATCGGTTCCCTCATGTAACAGAGCGTGTGGATGGGAGACCCAAAGCAACTTGGCAAGTAGTTGCCTGTTACAGACAGAAAATAATCCTTCCCCCTGTTAAGATGCAAGACCAAGATATCTTCGAGTTTTTCCTCTCCTGAGTTTAAGTGTGTAGCTGTTGATTTATTAACGAACACCTCCAACTCAACTGTGATCTCAGCATCTGCCAGATGATTGAAAAAAAAAACCAACAAAATTTATCAGTTAAAAAAGGTATTAAACCAATAAGCTTGCAAACAGGCATAACATTCTCAAAACAGCAGAGAGAACTAAGCCAGACGTGTCAATATTAGCTCACTAACATGAGCTGAACAAGGAGGAGCTCACCTGACAGCAGAAAGCCCTTACTGGGATTAGCAATCAGCCACTCCTTGCAGTAGGATTTCTCATCTGGTTTGATGATGAATTCAAACTGGCAAGGCACTTGACCATTGCGGATTGTAAACTTCTCCACCTGCAGCTGCATGTATTTAACATCCTCAAAATGGAACTAGAAACAAACATCAGTCAACATCATCAGTCAATTCCATCTTGCCAAGCACCAGCAGCAATTCCTGTCCTGTGGTTTAATCATTAAGCAGCAAGATACCTAGATTAACCCTCCAGTTCCCCCACCCCATGTCTTTAGGATTCTCAAGGTAGGCTTACATTTGCTTACTCGGGATGCTAAAGTCGTTTGCATCAATGGGCCCCTTAAAACCAATGGTGCCCTCCAGTAACCTCAGTGGAACCCGACAGCAAGATAGCTGTAGACTCAAAGGCATCATTTGCTTATCTTTTTTTTTTTCCCCAACAGACAAAGCAAATGCTAGTTCTGTGACCTCCTCCAAATCCTTCAGAGTTTGCATTTTATGCTCTGACTTTCAAACAAGTCGGAGCAAGGGCCACAAACCACCGTTTACCCTGTCCCTGCCTCAGGGAGTCACACGCCCCGCGTGCCCGCCTGCGACTCACCCACTTCACCTGCCCCCAAACAAACACCCGCAGGGCTTGGAAACAGAGAGCAGCGGAGGTAAAAACATTCTGCTGCTTTGGCACCAGGCCCCAGGGTCTAGAATCCACCCAATGTACTTCTGCCGAGCGAAAGAAGACACCTCTGGGGTCCGGGGCTGCTCAGCCCCCAGCGGGTCCCAGCAGGGACACCCCCTACCTCTGTCCGGGAGAGGGTCACCGAGGGGATGTTGGCGTTCTCCAGCTTGTCCAGGGAGCGGACTATCTCCTCAAAGGCTTTTCGATAGAGCTCCTCGTTCACAACCTTCACCTGAAAAGGACACACACTGCACCACCGGGCATTTCCTGCGCCTCTGCAGAGGGCTGGGGTCCAGCCGGGAGCGCAGGGTGAAGTGGTTTGATTTTAGCAGCACACGCAACGCGACTCGTGAACAGAGACAGGCTCCAACAGGGAAGCACATTGCCAAAACGAGCAAGAGCACCACCCAGTCAGTAGCAGATCAGCTTTTTTGTTGTTGTTTTCTTAAAAATAAAAAAAAAGTTTGACAACACACTACTCCTGTTGTCAATG
>NW_008598566.1:4835-14299 GCF_000691845.1 Merops nubicus
ACTGCAAAGTTTCTGTGAAAATTGTTAGGACAGTAAGAAAAAAGGCAAAAGAACACTTCTTAAATAAAACACCTACAGATATTCAGCTCAACTTACCACAGTCCTATCTCACTACAAATAACAATCCTATCTGGGTTTCTTATCTAGCTCACCTTTTATGCCATTGTACTCTGTGGAGGCCATAAAAGCAGGAGGAGATGGAACTCAGCAGGACAGCCTCCCTCCTCCTTCCCCCTCTCCCCAGAGAGGGCACAGTGTCCGAAGAGTTATCTCCTTCAGCACTGAGGTACTTACCCCAATGTCAAACACGGAGCTCACTGGCTTATGATCGCTGATCTTCAGAGCCATGTGGCTGCGGTAGCTCCGCTGGGCGACGTGCTGCCCCCTCCAGAGGATCCGATCACACCAGGCGGGGACACGACACTTCTCACTGACACCGAGGGGAAAAGCAGTTTGCAGGCCTGGGCTGGGTGCAGTGACAGTGCAAGGCAGAGTCCTGCTCTCCCAGAGGCTCTGGTTTGCTGACACAGCCTGGAGCTAGATCTCTAGCCAAGTTTTGTTTTCCACAGTTTGAATAGCTACAGAAAGGTTGATTGTTTATTATTGGATATCTCTGTGTCATGCTTTACTTTCCAGTTCTTCAAAGATACAGTTCTTTGTTTTGGTGGTTTTGTTGTTTGTTTTTGTTTTTGTTTTTTTTTTTTTTAATATAATTAACATACAAAGCAATACTCAGAGATACTTTTGACCATAATAACCATGAAAAATTAGAACTCATAAACTTCCTTTCCCCACTCCCCCACTGACTGCTGCACATTTTCATTTCTGCACTTGAAGCCAATGTTCCCTGTTTACTCAGAGCAGCTCAGACACTCTGTAATTCACTACAGGAATGATGGTTCTGGCACCCTTTCAGAGAATGCCCTCAGCTGCACAGCACAAGTGAGCCAGTCTGACCTGAGTAGGTAGAGCAGATATCAGCAAATAAAAGATGCTGAAAATTTTGCTTAGAGAAAACAAACAAACAAACAAAAAAAAACCAACAAAAACAAAAAACTAAAACAACTACAGTGATTCCTTAATTTTGTACATCTCTAACTAAGAGGAAACCAAATGGATTATTCCTGGGAAAAAGGTTAAGAATATCTGACAAATAGCAGTGGAAGAACAGCAACACAAGTAAATGTAAACTGGAGATGGATTTTGGAGCCAGGAGAATGGAACAGCACTAATCTATAGCCATTAGATCTTTTTAGCTTTGCTTTTGCTTCCTTCAGTGACATTAGCCATTGGTAGCATCACACAGGAGGCAATCACTGTACCTTGTGTCCCAGTCATCACAGCCAGCATCGTATTTGTATGTTGGCTGGAAAGAAATCTCTCCCTCTGTAAAGCCTTCGAAGACTGCATGTGCCTTCATTTGCCTCTTCAGCTACAAAAGAAAAAAAGGACAAAAAAAAGATGTGTTTTTAAGTAAGCTCAAGCACAGTTCCCACACGAGGTGGAAGTGAGGTGCTTGGCACTGAGGCGGCCAAGGAGCACCGTGCAGCATCCAGCCAGCACACTCAGCACCTCCTGAGGCAGGCGGGAGGGACACCAGTACCTGGTCATACTGGCAAAGCTTTAGAAATGCTTTCTCATCTATGAGCTGCTTCACTTTCGCCACATCCAGTTCCTCCAGCCGATAGTTGAGGTCACCCAACCATAAGACCACGCTGAAAGAGAACGGCACCAGAAGTCTGCACAGAGGCCTCGGGATGAAGGTATCCGAAACGCAAGCACAGCTCTGCAGCACTCCCTGAGCCACCCCATACAACCATGAGCTCTTCTAATCTTGACACCATCAGGTGGATGCTGTGTCTGCTTCTCCAGAGACAACAAGTAGCAGTGAAAACCTGAGAGGGATGCCACATTTTCTACCTTTGCTGGTTTTAATTCCTGTTCTGCATGTTTCTCATTACCTCCTGATAACTGGTGCTTTTAATATTCCACAGTGACTAAATCCCACAACCCACTGGGGAAATCCATGCATATTATTGCCCCATTCCCACTTCATGCGTGAAAATAAAATAAGGCCTGGAAGAGCAGAAGAAGGGAAGTGACTTGTCAGAAGTGTGTAGGTAACCTCTCTCAAAACCAGGGTTACAGTAAAGCATTTCTGGCCCTCCCATGCTGGTGATTACACCACTGGGTGCCCCTTCTCACCGCCCTGCTGAGAGAACCTCGTGCACCCCAGTGTGTTCATAAGGTTCCTCCTTGCCACATGCAGTCATTCACACAGTCAGAAGCATACTCATGTTTGCCAATAGTGAGAGGAGGCAAATTTGGATCCCACTGGCTGAACTGCATCCGAGAGCAGATGTCTTTGAAGTCCTGGTTCCTCCGCTCATATTCCTCCATGTGAGCTGCGAGGTGAGAGTTCACAACACACACACTAGTGTTATGGAATTTAAACCTTATGGCAACACCACCTTTGTTACCCTGAAAGACAAAGACAAAGACATTGGGTCAAAAGCTTCTACGCAACAGATTAATTGACAAATGAGTTACAAGCCAGAAGACTTTGATGCAGACCATTTAATTCCAGCAGAAGGAAAAGGCTGGAGATGCCAATTAGTGATAACTACTTCATGAATTCAAGTCATTAACCCATGTGAGGGTTGTACACAGCAAGCAAACACATGGAACTCAGTAATTTGGCAATCAGCCAATACAAAAGGAAATTAAAATCAGGGAGGCAGTTACCTCACCAAGTTCTGAAGCCTATTTAGCAACAAAATGGATCTTTTAACACAAGCCATAAAAATAAAAAAAAAAACCAAAACAATTGTAAATGGAGGAGGAAGTATATCATTTAGCTGGTCAAAAACATTTTTGACAAGTTATAGCTGCAATGTTCACAGAAAATGCATTCAAAGGGTTCGAAGGGCACAGACTTCACTCCAGTGGTGTGGAACAGCAAGAGGCCAGGAAGTCCTCCTCAGGAAAAGTGATGTAGACAGAAATGTTTCTTTGCTCATGTTTCCTTGTTTTACTTGTCTTGAGCAAAATCACAGCCAGCACTGAAGTCACATGAAAGCAAGGCCCCACACAGCCCAGCACATGCAATAAAAAAAAAAAAAAAAAAAGAAGCAGCCTTCAGAGCAAATTCTCTCCCTCAAGGTCCCTGAGCCTTTTCAAGCACATGGCAATTCCCTCCAGCAATGCCCTGAGCTGGCACAGGGACAGGACTATGCTTTTGAAGGCAGCTGCATCCCCTAGCTGGAGGAATAACCACAACATCTAGGGAGAGGGGCTTTCCAGGACTCTTCTAAATCTCTCTCCTTCTCATGCACAGTTGCCATTCTTACCATCCTCCCCATGATTCCAGTTCCCACAGTCTCAACGTCCACCTCAGAAATGTTCAAAGCAAGGTCTGCTTTCACATACAACAGAAGCATGATTCCCACAAGCCGCACGAGTTTCACCTGAAAAACAGATCCTGTTCCATTAAACACCGTGGTGGGAGAGATGTGACTAGACAAGGCACATTGCTCCCCAGTCCAGAACATGGGTCACCGAAATACACATGATGAGAAAGAGTTCCAGGCTCATCTGCCCACCCGCTGGGCTCACAGAACACAAGCACTCCAGCAGCACAGGACGGAGGCAGGGAGCAACACCCCACCAAAAGAGGCTGGAGCCCAAAGCAAAGCCTACAGCACAGGCACAGCCCACAGAAGGAACTTCTTTCAACAGGAGTGACACGAGACATAGAGGACCTAAGGAGCAGGAGCCAAAGCATATATTGTATTCCTACTGAGACACCTTCACAACTCATTTCACTGTGCATTGTGGAGACAGACACAGGAGAAGCCAGGACACTTCCCTCTTCACCTCCCCAGGGTAGCAGGAGCTTCCTTTGTGCTCTGGTCTCCTGCCTGCCCCCCTGCACAGCAACACTACCTACTGCACCTTCAGAGCTCCTCTGACTGAGCAAAAGCCTGCAGACAACGAGCCTCTGGAAGACACAGAGACTGAGCACAAGAACACGCAAAGGGAAAAGAGGCCCAAGTGGAAAACAATTCCACACTCACAACTCCCCAAAAGCCACATTTACCTTTGCATATTTGGCATCTGGGTGCAGACTATCAGTTACAGCTTTAAACCACTCTTCTTCCTTCGGGGTGTCATTGAAAAAGAAGGCTTCTTTACTCAGATCAAGCTCCTGGAAACTGTGTTAGAGGAAGGAACCCATGGATGCATGCACTTGTTTATAACTCTCCAGCCCTCTCCTCTGGGAAGGAACTAAACCAGTTTCTACTCACTACATTTACAACTGAAAACTCAAATTCAGTTATGGGGATTTTGGAGGTATGTTAAATGTAAAGCTAAATCACTCTTAGCCCTAGTTGAAAGGCATTAAGGATTCTGTAGCGCTGCAGCGCCAGAGTCCGCGCGCTACCCGAGTGGCAGCCCCTCCAGGAGACACTCACACCCACGGGAGCTGTGCAGTGGGTGGAGGCAGTGCCAGTGTTCCTCAGCTGTGGTGCCCTGGTAGAACACCTCCACGCTACAGACCCACCAGCGCACGACCCACAGTCGGTTTGGAAGGACGGGCCAGGGGGAGACACTCACCCCACACAGTAAACGTCTGGAGGCTCAGTGTCACAGCTCAGCCAAGGCTGGAGGCTCTCTCTGGGTGACTGACCGTTCACATTGTACGTCCCAACAAAAAATCTGCAAAGAAATGACCTAAGTCCCAGAGCTGCAAATTGTAGAGCTGATGGAAGTGCCACTGTTACTAAGCTGTGTACCTAATACTTCTTGTAACTACTTAGGAGTGACATATTTCCAGGGAGGAATTAGGAAAATGTGACAAAATTTAAGTCCCTAAAATGCTTTAATTACAGTAGCACCTTTACAAGCATGTTTCACAGAAGGATACACGTTTTTACATATAGCATGGAAAGAAACCCAGACAGCAGGATTCGTGCAGCAGCAGTTTGAAACAATGAGTTCATAGACTGACGTGTAAAAGGATTTCAACCACCACAAAGTTTTAGTCCTAATTATGTATTTCACCCAAGCTCTTATGAGCTTATTGGAACAACTTCATGGATAAGCAGTGAACAGAAGCAGGGAGTGCACAGAATCAATGCATTTCCAGATAAAGTCTGAAATAAGCACAGAAAAAAGTCCTTTCAAAAAGGCCATTTTCTCAACAAAAACCATGAGGCAAGCTTTCACAGAAACATGAATTGAATTCTTCTCTGCTAATGCCTAAACGAGGAAAAAAGCTGTTCTGGAAAGTATGGATCATGATTTCCTACAAAATTTCCTATTTGCAGGGGTACTAGATGAAATAATGGACCTGAGTTATTTTGACAGCCCACAAAAAGAAGTCCTTCCCAGGAATGACCATTACCTGAAGGTCTGGATGTGTGTGTAGGAATCCTCCATTTGCGCAAGCTGAGATTTAACGATAGTATCTCTTAGTTTAAACTCTGATAAGATCAAAGCCTTGTTTGAAACCATGACGCTGGAGGACTGAACCATTTCAGTTATCACTTCAGGTTTGAGTTTGTTTTGCCTACAAATGAAAGCAAAACTGCACGATGAAACCCAGGATATACACACACCCTGAACAGCTTTTTTCTGCCACCGAGGACTTGATCAGCTTTTATCTGTTTCACAAAACATAAATAATCAATGTTTGGGAGAAACAAACAAGACCAAAATGAGCATTTCTTAGAACGGTTCAGACCTCTAGATAAAACCAACGTAACTAACTGAAATCTCAAACAGTTTTCACTAACCTGGTGCAGCGTATTGACTCAGAGCGGGCCTTACTCACACCTGGATGCTGGTACAAAACCTGTACACATTTCCTGCTCGCTGGAGCAAAGAGATGCAAATCTCATCTCCCACTGCCTCTGCTCAGCCCTTCTGACCTTAGCAAAGAATGAAAAACTGTATGTGTTTAAAAAGCCTTTCTGGTGGAAAACTCCCAGCTCTCCTGAGAAAGGAGGCAGTACAGCATGGGTGGAGGTAGAGGTGCTTTTATTTAGTGTCTGGTGGTCCTGTAAACTCCTTATGCTACACTAATAATGCTACATCTTGGAAGTTCCCACAGCAAGTGGATGGTATAAATCTAAGGTCAACAATCTGCAGACCAGTGCCAAGGGCAGCACACAGGCTTTGAAGGATATGCAGCAGGGTCCACAGAGTCCTGGGAACTGAAAAATTAACTGTAACATTTTAAGAGTGTATTTCTGAGACAGGGTGGCCATAAGCCAAAGCTCTCTGAATTCAAAACAAACAACGCTAACGGGTCCTGTCCCACTAAACAGAAAAAATATGCCCAAATAGGGGACTAGCAGGACTGCCTCTGAGAGACTGTGCTGAAATTGCCACTCAAGTTTTGACAGCATGCTTATGCTGAGCTTTCTTCACTCCTAACTAGAATCTGCAGATTCTCTTCTCAAAAAGTTGCTCAGTTCTGCTCTAGATCCTCTGGGGACTGCAACCAACACCAGCAGACGGAACAAGATAACGCAGCCGCAAGGTTGCTCGAGCCCTGGTGTGTGCACAGATCTCACACCCAGGCAGCCAGAGAGACCAACTCGCCTGCTCGGTTTCCAGCTGAAAACCAGGAGCCCAGACAGAAAGCTCTCTGCACTTTGTTTTTCTCCTCTAGACATCAAGACATCTACAATTTGCCCACCACAGTTCTTTCCATCCAACACAATCACCCAGAAATGCCCAGAACTTTGGTGTTATATATATTCACTGTCACTGTATGGAGATCTTCTGTCGAGGGAGGCATAGCTAAACCAGCAAACAAATGTCACCACCACTTGTACTCCTCACTAGACCTTCCACAAAGAGCTGACATTCACAACTCTCCCTTCAGCTGCTCCACCAAACCTACACAAGAAGCAGAAGACAGACCATACCTAGGAGCACTTTTGTCGGGGCTGTCGTGGCTCTGGTTCTGAGTGGCCACAAGCTTTTTTCCATTCAGTTTGATGCCTTCAGAGTGAACCGCTTCTGGGGAAAAAAAATGTTTCACATTAAAACCAGTGTTCTTTAATTCCTCAACACACTTATGCAAACACCAGCAAAAATCTGCAAGCAGAAGACCACTTGTATTCCTGTGAAGAAACAAAGTGCCTCACAGTCTCTCTTTCAGTTATTGGATAGATTTAGCAGATTTGGACAGAACTGTTCTGTGAGGATGCAGCTTCCCCTCCAGAGGGTGAACGACTGGACACTGGCACACGATGGAGAGCAGCAGAGCACTGTGTGCTGCCTGCCTGCTGCTGGAGCAGGTTGCTGTTTGCTCTCCCTTACAGTTAAGCCAAACCAGGACTTAGCAGCACAAAATCCAGGGCTTTATCCTGGGAATGCAAAAAATGTGTGTCAATAAAAGGATTTTCCTTTCTAAAGCAAGTCAGGAAGTACAAATAAAGGAAGAAAAAGTGGGAGAGGAGTGGGGGTATCAACAAAAAACCCACAGTACCATTTAAAGGTTTTCTACCTCTGCAAATACACAGCAAAGCACAAGTGTCTCCCTGCTCGAGACAGGGCTGTACAGAGGCATCGTATGAACCTGCACCTCTGCAGAAACAACTTTTACCTCAGTGCAAACCACACATCCCTAAAAAAAAAGTAACAGGGCTGCTATCATGCAAATATATTTCCATGTAGGTGTGACACTAAACGCATCACACGACATTAGCAAAACACAGACAACCTTTCAGCATTTTTTTTCAATTACAACAGTCTGCTCCTACAAGAGGCAAAACAAGAGTTAAAAAAGAATAATCTACTTAAAGGGTCTCCATGCTTAAGACACACCAACAGTAATCTCAAGATTATGATACTTAACACACAAATCCAATGGCAATATAGAAATTGTTCTTAAGGTTCTGGTCATTCAGCTGAGTTTCTTCTTCAGTAAGTACAACTGAGAAAAATTAAAATGTTATAGTATGTTCTCCAGGTCAAGTATGCAAACCAGGAACAGAAGTACTTTGCCTAACTACTCAGAATATAAACAAGCTGACAAGAAGTGGCCATATTCTCAGCTTGGAAAACCTCTTCAGCCCAAGAGCCCTCTGAGAATAAAGACTGTGTAAGAGGATTTATCAGAGGCTGGCTGCAGAAGAGCACATGACCCAAAGCTCACTACCAGCCCGTGTCACAGACTCGCACAAGAGGGGCCACGTGCCCCGGGCACGCTGCGGAGCCGCACGGCCTCCCCGGGGGCACTGAGCACACCACCAGCACTGCCTGAGCCCCGGCAGGTTCTCCCGATAAAGAGCACCCAGGCTATCTTGACAGTGACAAGAACCAGCTCAGACTTTCACTCTAACAGACAACTGTCACTTTTGTAACAGGAAGGGAGCAGCTCAGGCTTTATCACCCACACAGGATGCTGCTGCTCACCAGCCTGCAGAAAGCCTCAGGGCCAGAATGGCAAGAGTTGTGTCCCTGCTCCATGCTGCTGACACGGCCGAAACGCAATCCAAAGATCAGGGTCGTGCCACACCTCTGCATTCTAACCTCATTAGTGGAAATCTGTGTTAGGTAAGATTCTCCTAAGAAAAAGATTAGCCTGGAAAAAGGCTGTTTCCTTTAGATAAATTTATACCTAGACACAGATTGCTGTAGCCAGAGGGATCTATATGTCAGCAATCCAAAGTGGAGTATTTTAGCAGGATAATAACCTTGTTCAATAATTGAACTGGACCGAATTGAACAGAAATAAAGAGCTGCGTGCAGAGATTTCAGAAGAGCAGAATGCATAGGCCTCAACTGGACAGGATTTGCAGTTAAATTAAAGCAGCAATAAAGACATTCTTGTTGAAATGTGCAGTGACATGATAGCACAGCAGGAAAATGTATCATATCTTCAGGTAAAGTAGAATCCATACTTTGGGAGGATTAAATTATTCTTGCCATTAGCTAGAAGAGCCTCAGCCGGTCAAAGCGTAAGCGGCAGCCTCGGCCAGAGCGCGCGGCGCCGGGCTGCAGAGAATTGAGTTTGTTCTTGCCAGGGTCCCAGCTGCAGTTGTGAGCCTGGCAGCACACACGTGCACACAGGTCGGATTTTACACAGCGGCTTTAGCCAAAATTGTGAACATAGGCCCTACAAGGTTGACTTGCATAGATCTAACGGTGTCATACTGCTGACAGGATCCACGCTCATTTAACTAGCTACAGCTATTCCTGGACCACAGCAAACAAAATCTCATTCTATGTAACTTTTTTTCTCAAAAGAGCCCAAGTAATGGCAGAGAGCATTTTCTTCTACTAATACAAGGGGGGAAAAAAGAGATTCCTAAACTCCTCTGACTCAAAACAAAGAAAAAGAGCTAAAACAAAACAAAGAAGCCTTGAAAAGGCAACTTTGTCAAAGCTCAAAGACATGATCTGATAGGAGAACGACTCCCCAAGGAGCTTACCATTGAAAGAGT
>NW_008598566.1:14312-14880 GCF_000691845.1 Merops nubicus
AAGAGTGTTACTCTCTTCCAGATACATCAAAACAACTCCAACAGAGGAGCAGGGTTGTATTTCCCTCTGCCTGGTTTTCCTCCTAAGCATGTACATATGCCCAAGTTTCTCCCAGCCAGTTCTAAGCTACAGCTTAAAACACCGTGTCTGAGAGGACGTTCCAACCCTGGCTCAACTCTTGCTGCACTGTTCTCTGAGTTACAAAGTTCATCCCTTCTCTCTCTCTTTTCTTTTTTTTTTTTTTTTTTTAATACGCTATTGATAAACATAGAAATAAACAGGAGTGCCGGCAGTACCAAACTGCACCTTCAGGAATTAAAAAAATCCCAACCTGAATGGAAATGGGTAAACTGGAAACGGTATAATTCAGACTCTGAATCCCACGCTGACTTCAAGGAATTGCTTTTGGCTCTCTGCATAAAAAGACCAACGGGCGCGGGGCGCCGCGGGGATGAGGCAGCGAGCCCCGGCCCGCGGGAGGATGAGGCTGACAGGCAGGCAGACAGACAGACGTCCCGGGGAGGCTGACGGACAGACATCCCGCCCGGCGGCCGCGCTGGGCCCGCGG
>NW_008598567.1:0-4467 GCF_000691845.1 Merops nubicus
CACCCCTGCCCACAGACACCCCCTGGATGGGCATCCCTGATCAACCCCCCCACCTCCAGGAGCTGAAGTGTCTCTGGGGCCTTGGGGAGATGTGGTGGCCACGCCAGACTCCCAACGAGGAGGCTTCATGGTACAGAGCCCCCAGCCCCCAACAGAAGCAGCACAAAGTGCCCGGGCACAGCTGGCAGCTGAGCCACCAAAGTTCTTCTCCCTGCCTCACTCTGGCCTCACAACCAGCCACCAAAGGCGTTTCTTGCTCCTCAACTCCCCACCAGGAACATTATCCTTTAATTGCTGCATTTATTCAGACTTATTCTGTATATCTAACAATAATGAGTATATTAGATACGTAATTATTACTGTCATAAACGTAATAGTGACAAAACAATAATTGAAATAGTGACTATGAGGATAATTCACCATTGCAATTAATACTGCCCCGCTTAGTTAATATGTCACAGTTTAAAATAAATGCTGTCATTACCCCATTACTAATACTGTGTTATAATAATTATTGCCATAATAATTAAGTGTCTATAGCGATCAGGGATTGCCATAGATCGGAATAAAAATCACTGTAAATAACACTGGAGAAATAGTCGCCAGAGGAAGGAGGTGAGTTCTGGCAGGGAGCTTGACCTGGGGATGTTCTTTGCCTGCACCAGCACGATGAAATTCGTGAGCCCCAGCACGCTGGATGCAGGGTGCCCGCAGCATCTTCACTTTCCTGGGCAAAGGGATGGACAGGCAAAGGCCCCTCGGCCATCCCAGGAAAGCATCATCCACCAGAGCTGATCCAAAGCCATCCAGCCATCCAAAGCTGATCCAAAGCCATCCAGCCATCCAAAGCTCATCCAAAGCCATCCAGCCATCCGAAACCACCCGCTGCCAAACGCTGGGTGAGCCTGGGAACTGCTTGTCAGGTTGCTCCCAAATACCTGCAAGGAGGCTGGAAAGCACCCGGTGCTGCCAGCGCCACCAGTTGCTCCACCTTGACTTTTTTTGGTAGGGAAACTTTCACAGTGCAAACTCTCCTGGCTGGTTCAGAGCAGGGCAGTGGTTCTGGAGCCACCACGGGGTCCCCTGCACTGCTCAGCCCCTGCCCACTCTCCCCTGTCGAGTGCATTTCCTACTCAGTGCAGGTACTTCACAAGAACTCAACTTTACTGGAGTTCAACTCAATTTTCTCAGATTAAATAAAATTTCAAAGTGTCACTCACTAGCAAACTATCAGTTGGAAGGTGGTTGATTTTTCTAACCCTATCTCTTGTCCAATTACAATTTTTAATCTATATGTAGATAATAGTGAACAAAACCCCTGTAGAAATGTCAAGAGTGAGGAGGTTATTAGCTTAGTTTTAATTACTGTCTATCATTCTTAGAAAACCGCAGTAACCTGATAAATTAGGTGACAGCTCTGGTTGTGGGAGTTTAGGTGGGCTTTCAAGGCAGATGTTTTTTTTTAGCCAGAGGTATTCAGGGCTGGGCTGTCCTTCCAGGCAGGCAGCAGTGATGCCCGGGGGGCAGCACGCTCCATCAGCCACGGGCACACGCGTCACCATGTGGGCACATGGGGCCGTCTGGGGCTGGACCCCCACAGCTCCAGAGCCACCAAGGTGGGCCCTGGCTGAGGGCAGGGCAGGGGATGGGGATGGGCAAGAGACATCTGGTTCCATGCTGAGGGTAGGGGCAGTTTTTGGGCAGGACAGGGCTGATCTCCTACCCCCACGGCCAACACGCTGCCCCCAGGGTCTGCTCTCGAGGGTTTCCCAAGGTCTCCAAAGGTGCTGCTGGGTTTCCCAAGCCCTCACCACAAATCACAGAATTATAGAATTGTTTTGGTTGGAAGAGACCTTTCAGATCATCGAGTCCAACCCTTCCCCCAGCACTGCCAGGGCCCCACTGCCCCGTGTCCCTCACCCCACATCTCCACGGCTTGGAAACCCCTCCAGGGGCGGGGACTCCACCACTGCCCTGGGCAGCCTGGCACAGCCCTGGGCAACCCTCCAGGGGAAGAAATTGTTCCTCAGGGCCAACCTCAACCTCCCCAGGAGCAACTCAAAGCCATCTCGCATTGTCCTGTTACTTGTTCCTTAGGAGAAGAGACCAACCTCCCTGTCAGTCCAGGCTCCTGTCAGGAGCTGTGCAGAGCCAGAAGGTCTCCCCTGAGCCTCCTTTGCTCCAGGCTCAGCACCCCCAGCTCCCTCAGCTGCTCCTCCCCACACTTGGGCTCTAGACCCTTCCCCAGCAGCTCCGTTGCCCTTCTCCGGCCACGCTCCAGCCCCTCACAGCACAGCACAGACACCCCCAGCACAGCACAGACACTGCTGGGCACACCACACGGCTTGGAGAGGGGCAGTGCCAGGCTGCTGGTGCTGCTGCAGGATGTCGGGGGGATGCTTCACCCACGCAAGGGTCCCCCACACTCCCGTGCCCACGCGAGGGCTCTGGGGGCTCGCAGGTCTGCGGGGATCTCTCTGCGTGGCGGGGCTGGATCCATCAGCCAATAAACAGCTCATTGCACCGAAAGAATTATCTTTGCTGGCATTAAGGTCGGCTGTAACACAGCCATTATTACTAGCAGGAGGCACATAAGTAGAGCCTGTGGCAGATAGCAGCCTGTAACTCTTGATTATTTATTCTGAGCTGCAGGGAGGTGGGGGCACCGGTGCCCCCGGGGGCACAGGGAGCTGAGAGTTGTGGTGCCAGGTCCAGCTGCAGCTCCCAGAGATGGGCTCCTGCCCCCAGCTGGGTCTGTGCACCCCCACAGCCCGGCCTTAGCTGGGAATGGTGAGGGAGCACATCAAATCAGAGGACACTTCAGGTCCCCGTGGGGTTTTGCCCACGCTGGGCACGTGTGGGTTCTGCTGGGTTCTGGGGGCAAAGCTGCCCGCTGGCAGCTCGGGCAGGAGCTTGGCTCATGCTCAGCGAGCCAGGAGCCCTGCAGGAATTCACCAGCCACATCCCCCCTGTTGTTAAGCTCGATTCTTCTCTAACTTAAGCTCCAGGTTTACCTGCAGTGCCCACTGAGCCCTGGTAAATGCCCATGTGGGCCAGCAAACTGCAGCCCCCCGGCCACCCGACCCTGCTGTGGAAATCCTGGTGCCCCTCCACACTTTGGGAAATTAAAATGTGCCTCTGCCTTTTTGTTATCAAAAATAGAAGCATTTTATCTAACTTTAGTACAGAACACAGATTGCAGGGAGACATTCAATTTGGAGTCAATTTAAATTTCAATTGTCTGTGAAATCTAAATCAATAGGCTATAGTTCAATGGCGCTTTAATAAAACAGGACATAACAGAGAAATCATTAGGGATTACATATGATAAGAGATTGAAAACAGTGTCTGTGTAATGGTGGAGGAGCCATTAGAGAATTACCTCAAGCATTTGCAAGTAAACCAACAGCCTCCTTCTCCTCCTGAGACTAACGAGAAGACTTAATTGTGCTGCAGCAGCTAAAAATACGTCTCTGTCAGCCCTTGGATTGGTGGATGATTTACAGGGACATCAACCCATCAGGGTGCTCTGTGGGGCTGGCCAGCCCCCTCCCCAGACTCTGTTCATCCCTCCTGCCCACCCACGCTCTGGAGCTGCTCTGCACAGGGCTGGAGCTCCCTGGCACAGCCCCAGCCAAGGGGAGGGTGCCGGGGGCTCCGGGCAGCTCCGGACACCCAGCCAGGTATCCAGAGGTGGCAACTACCTGCAGTGATAGATTATCCCTGGGTTAAACACCCCCCTGATTTATGCCCATGGTGGGACATAGAGCAGCTCCCAAACAGCATTATTCAACTTTTATTTGCATTTAATAATAATTCACTTTTCCTTAGCTCGTTGCAAATTATCCCAATCAGACGGAAGATGAGATTGGATTCCATCAGCCTTTGGTTTCCCTTGCCTCGGAGAGAGGATCATCTGCATAGAAATGGTGTTCTAGGGGTGAGAGGAGAGGACAGTGATCACTCATCTGCTGAGACGCTGGTCTCCTGAGGAGATGCAGGAGTGGGGACAGCCATCCCAGTGCCACACGGGTGGGTGACCCCTGGGGACAGCACCCAAGGGGCTGGCAGGGGAGGAAGAGCTAATGGTGAGCACAGGGGAAGGGGATGTCACTGCTGTGCCCTTCCCAGAGGCTGTGAGAGGGGTGGAGACAGCCGAGGGGAGGGAGAGAGGAGGTTGGGTTGAGTTGGGTTGGGTTGGGTGAGTTGGGTTGGGTTGGGTTGGTTGGGTTGGGTTGGGTTGGGTTGGGTGAGTTGGGTTGGGTTGGGTTGGTTGGGTTGGATGAGTTGGACTGCACAGCACTGCATGGCATTGCACAGCACATCACAGAACCATAGGATCACAGAATCATGGAATCTTGGGATGGTTTGGGTGGGAAGGGACCTTTCAAGGGCATCTAGTGCAACCCCTTGCAGGGAGCAGGGACATCCCCAGCTAGAGCAGGGTGCTCAGAGCCCCGGCCAACC
>NW_008598567.1:4483-6311 GCF_000691845.1 Merops nubicus
GATGTGGCAGGGACGACCTCTCTGGGCAGCCTGGGCCAGGGGCTCAACACCCTCAGTGTCAAACATTTCTTCCTTCTCTCTAGGCTAAATCTCCCTCTTTGATCTTTAGTTTTAATCACTGAAAATCCCATCTGCATCAGTCCAGGGGAATCAAGGCAGCAGAAGACATCCACACAATCACCAGAGCTTTGCAATGTGGTCAGAAAACACTCAGCAGCCAAACCCAAAGTGTCCCTGGCCACCACATGGGGACAGAGCCAGGGCAGAGGGGAGGGTGGGATGACAGAAACTTAACGTGGAAGTACAAGGAGCAAACTTCCATGGAAATCTGTCTCTCCTGGGTGGCTGCACGGCCCCGGCACTGCCTGAGAAGGCACCGAGCTGCTGCTGAGCTGCTGCTGGGGGGAGGGAGCTCTGCAGGGCCAGCCCAGGGCCAGCTCTGCCTGTTCCACACCAGCCTGACGGGGAAAAAAACCCCAAACCCAAGATTAACAATTTCAATAACAAACCAAGCAAAGTTAAGGGCATTTGAAAAATGTTTTTACAACCTTTGGTTAACCTGCAGTAACAGCTGTTTGAGTGCGTATAAATAAGACTATTCTGTGGAGGAGACAGGAAAAATTGGATTGATTTTAAAGGACACTGTTTGGCTCCCGTGGTGGGGTGGCACCCGAGGAAATATTGTGTGGCAGGGACTGAGCATCATGTTTAATACTCAGAGATGCAGCCACGGAGAGCAATACGTCTGCAGGCTTCTGGCAGCTGGGAAGCCAGGGTGTATTTTAAAGGCAGCTTCTCTCTGAGAGGGATGCAGATTAAAAAAAGAATAAAACCCAACTTTAGAAGATCCAGGATGCCTTTGGGCTGTGAAGTGCACAGCCAGGGGAGATGAGGGTCGTGGTTTGGGGGTGCTCGAGGGACATCTGCAGCTAGAGCAGTGCTGCAGCTGCACCCCCAGTGCATCCCTCCCACCCACACCTCAGCTCAGGACCGAGGTGCCCCAGCCCTGGGTGGCACCACCCTCCCAGCACTGCAGGGACAGGGGCTGCCACCCGGGCCATGCGTCCCCTGGGATAACAGCCATAAAATACAAATAATCCCCCTGCCCCTTTTGTTAGAAAAACACACGGCCTGGCTTGGAACCCTGGGCATTCTTTTCTCCACCTGAAAATACAAGTGTCACGCTGCTCACCACTCCAAACCCCTCCAGAAAGGACTCAGGAGTCCACTAAAGAGTGAGACTTTAAGCCTCACCGTTAAGAATTACCAGAGATCCGCTGGGCAGCGTGGAAATACAAGAAATACTACAATGCCAGTGCTAAAACCTAATGAGAAATGGAACAAGCTGAGACAGAAGCTTAACAAGAAATACTGGACAAGTCCCCCAAGAAAAACTACAGGCAGCAGTGGAGAGGAGCTGCCAGCCAGCTCCGCAGCAGTATTGATCAGGGCCGGAGAAATAAGAGGAGGCCTTTGGAAAATAGATAAACAGGGAGATATACAGCAGGAGAGGTCTAGAGCTGATGAAAACAGGAGAAAATGCAGCTTAAATCAAAGGGCAAATACACAGAAAGAGAAAAGGTGATAGGATTTGTGTTTATGGCTAAAGAGGAGACTGGTGGGGAGGTGATCAGACACGGTGGTAATTGAAAAGAAATGGAAAATGGAGCTCGGTATAAATATTTTCCTGGGAGAAAGTGGGCTGAAAACTTGAAATAAGCCATTATTAATTCCAGTTCTAGCCTGAAACTGGGAAGAATATGCAGGAAGGTGAGAGGGAGGGGGGATGTGGGCAAGGGATGAGGAGGAAGAGTAACAGGACAGAGTG
>NW_008598568.1:0-410 GCF_000691845.1 Merops nubicus
CAGGACACCTGTACACCGCGGGGCACCTCGCCCCGCCCCAGCGAATGATGCCGTCCGTGCGGGTGTCCCCGCACCGCCCCAGGCGGCATCTTCCGCCCTGGGCATCCTGCACCACCCTGGGCATCCCTGCACTGTCCCAGGTATCCTGTACAATCAGAATCCTGCCCCTCTGCAGACTGTACCTGCTCTAGCCCCTCTATGTGGGTCCCAGGGCTTTGCGTAGCCCTGGCCTGCGCTGCCCCGGCAGATCCCACAGCAGCTAGAGCACCCCAGGCCCTCCAGCCCTGACACCTTTCCCCATGGCCAGGGGAGCATGGCCTCTCACTGCTCTGCAGCGCCCAGCTGGTCTCATATGAGATGCCCCATCCCAGCCTCAGCCCTGCCACCCATCCACCCCCTGCCATGCACTG
>NW_008598568.1:454-12837 GCF_000691845.1 Merops nubicus
GGTCCCCCAGCCACAGCCCCATGGGCCCCAGCAGCACCATGCAGCAAGACCCAGCACCTCTGTCATTGCCCTTTCCTCCTGGCACACCCCTTCCCTGCATGGGAATATCTTCCCCTCCTGCTGATGGCCTCCTGCCAGCAGCTGTCTCTCCTTGAGCCTGCCTCTACCCGTGCTAGGGCTACCTCTCTTTCAGTCCTGCTTGATGGGATTACAGAAATCATTTGAAACAGGGCATGGTTCTACCGGTTGTGTCTGGTCTCTGAGTCTCTCCGGCATAGCCATGGCAGCATTAGCTGTGACGCCTGATCAAAGAGGAGGGCTTGCAGTTACCAGCAGACACCTCCACGCTTTCCAATCCGGGTGAGGGAAGCTAAGCTCTGCCTCCCTCCCACTGCCAGAGCTGCAACCCAGCTCTGCAGAGCAGCCACCACTTCCCATTTAAGATACTTGTGTGGCAGGATATGAAGGGCAGGCATTTATTTTGACTCTCCTGCCTGCCACCAGCACATGCACCAAGCTGGTAAATGGGCAGCTGCATCCTGATGCAGGCTGGGCTTCATCTGCCCCCGTCCCTTCTGACTGCTGTTGCAGAGGAGGTTGGAGGTTTCCAAGGAACTGCTTGCTGATGGTTGGCAGCTTGACCAATTTTGTTGCTTGCCTGCTATACACAGGGTGGGATGCATGCTGCCACCTTGGATGCCCTTGAGGAGCAACATGGTCCAGCACCCAAACATAGCCCAGACCATGACCAGGTTTTACCCCGGTTCCAGTGTCAGCACATAGCCTCCTGCACCCACTGGAAATCTCTGGGCAGGCAGACTGTCTTCTGGGGTCTTGGACACTGGCAGCCCCAGGCCGATCACCATGATGGAGCTCTGGAGTCCTGTTCATCTCATGCAGACCCAGACTGGCAAGCAGTTGGCACAGCTAGGGGTAGCCTTTTGCAGGACAGAGCAGGGGCAGCCCTTTTGCTGGGCCATGCAATAAAGCAGGGTCCTTTGGTAGAAAGCACCTAGCCCCAGAGAAGGACAAGTCATACCCCCAAGGAGCCAGGGTGGTCCCTGGAGCTCTGCTGAAGGGCACAAAGCAGGGGGTCAGCACCTGGCTCGGTGCTCTCCTGCTGCAGCACTCTAGCCCTGCCACAGCTACTGTGTGAGTGGCACCCCACTGCACCCCTGCCCAGAGCCACCTGGGGCGGTGCTGCCTTCTGCCAGCCCGCTCTGGCACTGGCTTCTGCAGAGCCACCCTCCTCCCACCTCCAGCAAGGCAGCAGTGCAGAAGGCAGCATCCAAGATGCCGTTTGGTCAGACTCAGCTGCCTCCCAGTGCTAGCAGAAGAGGGGGCCAGCAGTGGGGCTTGTTGGCCCCAGGGCAGGATAGGAACAGCACAACCCTCCTCCTGCCCCAGACGTTCATCCCTCAGAGCATGGACCAGCTGGCACAGCTCTGGCCATCAAACAAGGTTTCCACCTCTAGGGTCACCCAGCACAGGCTGTAGGCAAGCAAAGCCCCTAGCACTGGCATCCCCTGAGGCACGAGGCACCTAACAGGCAGCTGGAGACTGTTCCCCAGCCTGATCCTCATGGAAAGGGACAAGCAGGGATGCACAGAAGCAGCAACCCTGTCCACACATCTGTCCTCACAAGGCCTGGCCAGCACTGCCTTCCAACCCACCTGCAACACAGCAGGATCCTTGCACAGGTGCAAAAGGGGTGTAGATAACAGAGCACAGGTCAGGTGCTCCTGAGGAGAAAAGGGCTCAGCACAGGTTCTTGGGCCAGCACTGGCCCATCAGCCAGCCTGGGTCACTGACATCTCTTACAGGAGTAGTCCGAGTACAGCTGAGTGCTGAAGCCCTAACATGCCTCCCTTGCTAGGCTTGCCTTCTTGCTATGGATGACCCTACAGAACTGTTCATTTGCCCTTAGATTAAGATCAAGTGCTGCTGTTCCATGATTCCCTGCCAGTCTTAGCAGACCCAACACAGATGGGATGGAAGGAAGACAGTGGTCAAGAAAAGCTACCAGAGGGACCACAGGTCAAATGATCCACAGGCAAATTGGTGAGGAAGAACCAAAGAGAAGAATGGTGCTGGTGAGGGAGGTTTCCAGGTTCAACAAACAGCAGGCATGGAGAGCACACAGCTAAAGGAGCCTGCTAGAGATGATACTCCATGCCAGCAGGCTGCATTAGCCAGGTCAAAAGTTGAGAATACAGCATGTTACACATCCAGAGACAGCACTGTGGCTGTCAGGAAGGAGCTAGCAGAGGAGCCCCAGCACTTACCAGCACAATCATGCTGTGATGCGAAGTAGTGTTGTGAGTGCAGCCAGTCTGCAGCTTCTCCAAGACTGCAGAGGTAGAGCTTGAGCATCTCAGTAACTGCTGTGGCTGGGAAGTCAGGCTTGTTAGGGCTCGGTCACCCTGTGATGTAGCTCCCTCTTTGCTTTATACCTCTGTTGTAGTGGAAGACACCACAGAATACTAGTAAAGCTCTTAATCAACACACAAATCCTACAAAGCTTGCACAAACCCTCACAAGCATGTAAACATCAGCTTATGAAACAAACAGGGAAGTGGGGTTTTCTTTCCCAAATCAAATTGTTTAGTCGTTCACAAAAGCTGAAAGCGCAGACGTTAGCTCTACTGAGAAAGAGAGAAAGACCACGTGTAGAGATGTTGCTGGGCTGTGCTGGGAGGAGGCTGGGCTCCGAGGAGGAAAGGCAGGCTCTGAATACACACTCCTTTTGCAAAGTAAGCTCTCTGTATTCATCTGAGAATGTCTGCAGTATGGGGTTCGTCTGGTATAAATAAAGTACAAAATTTTACAATGTCTTAATCATTATTTTAACAAAAATACTAAAAACTGAGTAAAAACTGAAACCAGAGTGGGAAGGGAGACTATCAGCCACAAGGGGTCTTCATAAACATTTGTAGAAATCGTATAGTAAAAACACTTTTTCTGTACAATAAAAGCATCCTCCTGGCATCTCCCTGTGAGATGGGCAGCAGCAGCACTGGGGGCATAGGCCCAAGGACAGAGGCTGGGGGCAGCTCCAGTTTGTGGGTCAGGCTGAAAAGACTGTATCCAGTTGACAGTGATGTCTCCCTCCTGGATCACGCCGCAGTCCACAGATTAGTAACGTCCAAACGGGTTGTTGTTCTGCTGTGTCTGTGTATCTGTTGAGGTCAGGACAGAGTTAGACAGTCACAAGGTCTGGTTCAGAAAAGAGATCCCTCTCCCCACACCACCATCACAGTATGGGAATGTGTCGTAGGCTGTGAGAAGAAAACTATAAACTTTATGGCACTCCCTGCTCTGCTCATTTGTCTGAGCCTTCAGACAGCAGCACACCCAGGATGCTACATTCTTTGAGGAAGAGAGATATGCCAGTCCCAAATGTGAAGTTTCTCCAGAGGAGATCTCTCCATCCCTTGTGGTGGAATTCGTGCACCATAAAAATGCCCTGAAAGGTGGCAGTTAGCTGGGACAATGAGTTATGGATGAGGTATTTCTGATTTTGAAAGAAAAAAAAAAAATCAGGCCTATAGAACTGCACAACACCTGCAGCCACACAAGCTGCTCAGCCAGCTTGTGTCAGACGCTCATCCTGAGGCATGCTCAGAAGCCAGTCAGTGAAGGTTTCAGAGACAACTATCCTGGCTCCCTGTCAGTATCTCAATACAAGTGAAGGACATGACCAAAGGAATACTAGATGCCAGAAAAAGCTCAAGAAACATGGGAAAGTTATATTCAAGGACCTCATGAACTTCCAAACTGTTGGGACTTATGTTTTGTGATGTACAGTGCTCACAGGATACTTGGGAACTCACTGATTAATAAAATTCTGTAGTTTTTTCCTGAAACCTCATGTTTGACCCTAAGTCAGACTAAGCAGAAGGAGACCGCTGTAACCTGGTTAGCCTGCTCTCCTCAGTTCTGCTGGACAATAGCACATTCAGGGATACCCTGGAGCCTCCTAATGCAGCCTGTCCTGGGCCTAAAGTATTCTTGTCCCGCTCCTACAGGCTGTTCTTGGTTTATGTCTTGTTTTATGTCTTGTTTTCTACTCCATCGGAGACATTACAAATAAGGACTCCAGGAGGTGCCTGGTGGAACTGAGGCAAACCCAGTGAGGAAGCATGGAAGCTGCACGCTGACACATGGCTGCATTGGACCCACACGTGTTCTGTTTAAGACAGGTCCATTTGCTGTACAGACAGGATACAAAAATATGCCTATTCTGCTGTATTCAGATTCTTCTATGAGGTTTTCCTATACTCGAATGCCCTGGCTAGGATCCTTCCACAGGCTTCTGGTTTGGGAATCAGGCTAGTGGGAAATATCGCACACTAGAACTTCTGGTTTGGGGATGGGTTTTTTTGTCACAAGGATTAAGAATTTTCCACCACAGAATAAGTACAAGCACAATTTCCAAGTGCCTGCTCCACACATTAATATATCTAACACAGTCTCACACTTAATGCACTGCAAAACCCCCCTGTGCAGTCCATTCCTGGGCATTTTCATAACATGTCTGCCATTTTTATGGCAGAAAATCCAGTGAGGTCACAGTAAAACAGCAGGCCATTCAGAAGGGAACAGCACAGACACTGGGTTCTATTTCTTGATCTCCCAGCCAGTAATTCAATGCGGATTATACAAATATAGTCAGACTGAACACCATCTATACACCATGTGACGGCAGCCATAGAAGCCCACAGAACACCACAAACACAACAGGAGTGCATCCATACTTCCCAGAGTACCCTCTCTGTCTCCAGGAAGTCTTGTCATGATTATGACAAGAACACAGTGATCCATCAAGCGATCGCCCCAGGACTACAGCCTCCCTGTGCCTCTCGGTCACCTGCAGCAGAGGGAACACCTCTGAATGCTTTAAAGCTACAGACTGGATCCTTTCAGGAGAGCTGCATGGGAGCCCCCGTAAGGCTCAGCTTCCCCCATCCCTGGGTCTGGAAGGTTGCTCACCAGCTGGCGAGCACTGCCTGCCCAGCTGCTGTGGCTCCTTAGGCCAGGAGCTCCAAGTCCTGATGCCACCTCCCTGCTAGCATCATTTATGGCCTCAGACAGTCTGGGTTGGCCTTGCTTCTCTACACAGGGGTACAGTAGAAAATGGTGGGGAGGAGACTGGGGACAGGATCAAGAACTCTTAAAGCTTACTGGAAAGCTGCTGCTGAAGCTGTCGAACCAGAGCAGCTGTTTGCTGCTGCTGCTGTGTCTGCTGAAGGCCCTGGCGCTGGAACTGCAAAGAGAGAAATGTAGTTATAGTCACACCCCCTGGCTGGCAGCCTGGGCATTTACGCACAGGGAGGGAGAAGGGGGGATGCAGGTGGAGCACTGTTGGATTTGTGCTGGACTACAACATCCCTTGGCCTCTGCGGGCACACTCACAATGGGCTGCTGGGGGGGAAGAGCCTGCATCCCCAGCCCTGGGGGCTGGCCCTGCGCCTGTGGCTGAGGCACTGTGGAGACCTGGGGCTGCTGCGGCGGGGGCCGGTGCTGGCGGCGCCGGGTCTGCTGCTGCTGCTGTTGCTGCTGCTGCTGCTGCTGTGACAAAAGAGAAGGGACCATCAGGGAACTGTCTGGACAATGCACACAGCAAGGGGACACAGAAATGGTTGAAGGAGGAAGGACATTCCATGCAGTAACACATCGTTTTCCTTACAGGTATCTAAATTACCCAAACTTCACCAGGACATTTCCCTGGGCTGACAAATGGCAAGAGATACAGGGAGAGTAACAAAGTTCTTCTGCTAGATGAGGTACCAACAGATGATAGGAAGAGAACTACAAGTCTGCTGGTCAGCTGGGAAATGAGTAGGAGCAAACAAGATAGAAGAGTAGAAAACAACTAAGGGCTATGTCCAGAGGTTGGCTGGTTCATCTCTTACCTCCTGGTTAAGATCAGCAATACTGAGTTCACTGTGTATTTGCCTGACCTGTTCTCAACATTTTTCCAGAGACAGCAACAGAGCTCCTATAACTGCCTTATGCAGTCCACTCCAGGTCACAGTTACTCCTACTGCTGGAGTTTCCCCTGATCTCTACTCCAAATCTCATATGTTATGAGCTAAGGCCATTTCTTGTCCTATAGCCAAGGGACAAGAAGTTTTCTAGCTTTTTTTGAAGACAAAATACTTGAAAACTTATCTCTCCTCTTGTCTCTGCCTTTCTAACTTGATGTCCAGCTATTTCAGCCTTCCCTCCTCAGTCACATTCCCCAACTCCTGCTGTGCTTCTCTGTCACTCATGCCAGCTGGCGTTGCACTTCAGTAAAAGGATGCAGATGAAACTGGATGCCGTGCTCCAACCTAGATGTTGACAGAACTAGTTACAGTGAGAAGAATATTCAGCGTGTTGAACTAGGAGTCAGAAGACACCCACAAATCATAGAATCATTAAGGCTGGAAAGGACCTCTAAGATCATCAAGTCCAACTGTCAACACAACACTAAACCATGTCCTGAAGAACCATATCTACACAGTTTTTTTTAACACCTCCAGAGATGGTGACTCCACCACCTCCCTGGGAAGCCTGGTCCAATGCCTCACTACTCTTTCAGTAAAGAAATTCTTCCTAATAACCAATCGAAACCTCCCCTGGCACAACTTAAGCCCATTTCCTCTCATCCTATCTCTAGTTATTTGTGAGAAGACACCAACACCCACCTCACCACAACCTCCTTTCAGGTAGTTGTAGAGAGCAATAAGGTCTCTCCTCAGCCTCCTCTTCTCAAGACGCCCGCGCTCCCCCCAGCCACTCCTCGTAAGACATGTTCCCCAGACACCTCACCAGCTTCACTCCCTTCTCTGGACACACTCCAGCACCTCAATGCCTTTCTTATACTGTAGCACCCCAAAATAAACACAGTACTCAGGCTGTGGTCTCACCAGGGCTGAGTCCAGGGCACGATCACCTCCCTGCTCCTGCTGGTCACACCGTTTCTGACCCAGGCCAGGATGCCCTTGGCCTTCTTGGCCACCTGGGCACACTGCTGGCTCGTGTTCAGGTGGCTGTCCACCAGCACTCCCAGGCAATTTCCAGCCACTCTTCTCCAAGTCTGTAGCTCTGCCCGGGGTTGTTGAGACCAAAATGAAGGACCCGGCCCTTGGCCTTTTTAAACCTCACAAAACTGATCTCAGCCCATCAATCCAACCTGTCCAGATCCCTCTGCAGAGCCTTCCTGCCCTCAGGCAGATCAACACTCCTGCTCAATCTTCTGTTGTCTGCTACTGAGAGTGCACTTAATCCCCTCATCCAGATCATTGATAAAGGTATTCAACAAGACTGGCCCCAAAACTGAGCCCTGGGGAACAGTATTCAAGGTGTTAAAAATCTCAAGTTTTGCTTTTTTCTAATTTCTCCTAATTTTCAGACATTTCTCCCACCTGCCTATGTAGTTTTGAACTCTCTAGATCAACAGAAGAATTTCTAGCAGAAATAGAAAACTACCAATGACATCATAAAAAAACCCAACATGGTGATGTTAGGTACAGTTCCAGTCACTAGCTCAAAAGGGTAAGGTTCAAACCTTGAACAGATGCTGAAAACAGACAAAAACACAATCAGGAGAAGGGACAGTATTTTATGAAAGGGGCTTAGAAAAACCTGACCAATGGAAGCTGCAAGTGCTCCCTAGGAATGCACTGGGTAAGCATCAGAGAGAAAGAAGAGACAGTAAACAACAGGACAGTGCACAATAATACTTGGATACAAGAAGCAGTCACAAACACACTGAGGCTTGGATTATAGATTCAGCCTCAGGGGAGCAAGTTTCTAGAACATTCTAACTTCCATCTTAAACTAACTTGACCACTTAGGTTCTTGAAATGGATGCTGTGACCTGGGTACACAAGAGCAGATGACTAAATGAGCTAGGATACCCCTCCTGATTTCATGCCCTGCCTTCTTGCATCAGCTAACTACCAAGCCATGCAAGACAAACCAAAAGGCCATCCATCCTTTCTACAAGCCACTGCATCATGACAGTCAAGTCAAGCACCACTTCTGCATCTAGTACGCCTCTGATAACGTAGCAAGAGTCATGGTAACAAGGGAGATGTTGGACACTCCACTGTTTGTTTTTCTTTAAGCAATGAAGCAATGTCAGCTAAAAGCTGAAGGCATACAGGAAGTTCCTGAACTAGGAGAAGTGCTAGCAATTTGTCTGAGGCATGTTCTTTTTCTAAATATGAGTGATGGAGAATGCCAAAAGAAACCAAGTTAATAGTCAGGGGGTGCTACTCATCAAAAGGCCTAAAAGCTGCTGACCATGCTACAAGCAGTCTTTTGTCCAGTGTAAGGCAGCAACTCCCAAATCTGCTGACCACACTCTCTGCAGGAACCACTGTCTTGCTCAGGCCCCTCTCAGAACATGAAGCCTCAGCACTCCATGCCATGTAAAGCCTCCACATATTCTACAGGTTTACTAGGTCTTGCCATAAGGTATGCAATTCAGCAATCAGCCCAAACTATTTCTAAGTTTCTCTGCCAGTTCAATACATTTCTGTAACTCAAATTTATCAATATTTGTGTATCACATGTATTTAATATTCATAAGGTCATAATGCAAAACCCTAGAATACTCATGTCTGTTAACATACACCTGTGAACTTCTTCAAACCTAGAGATGGGACTAACAGCTCACTTTGGATCAGGTCTTCACCATCTGCTGTTAGATGTGGACTGCTTGACACCAGACTTCCTGCCACTGGAAACTGCCACCAATGCTTATTTTGGTCTTGTGAAAATGTAGATATGCCCCTAAAAATTATACATCCCCCCCCCCCGAAATGTTCTTGCAAGGAACAACTCTACCTGTTCTTGTGTGGGCAGGGGGATTTTTACTTTGTTACTAGCTCCTGCAACACTTCTAAGACAGCTGGCTTTATGCACCATCTTATGGGCTCAGCTGGAGTAGGCAGAGGTGCGATGCAGGCCACAGAGGACTAACCAGACTGCTACTGCTCCTAACTTACCTTTAGCTCATGCTGAGTCACTAGCAAAAGGCAGTGCAGCAAGTGTCTCCATCAGAAGTGACCAGCTCTAAGGAAGGGAGAACTGCCTAGCAAAATACTACAGATAGCCCCCAGGTCTGACAGCCTTCCTGGCACAGAGGGGCAGTGTAGAGCATTGCTGACACAGAGTTAAGCAGCATTGTGCAAGCCTCCTCCAGCCCCAGCAGCTTCCTCCTATCAACAACCACTCACCCTCAGCATCTGTTGCTGCTGCTGCTGCCTCAGATACTGCTGCTGCTGCTGGTCAGGCAGTATCTGGCTGGGTCGAATTCCTGAGGAAACTGCTTGTGGACCCAAGTGGTTCATCCCACTCATCATAGGGGCCTGCTGTATTGACTGGTGAGGAAACCTGCAAGAGAAAAGGACAAGCTCACAGAAGAAAAGATTCATGGGAAGCCAGCTTCTTCAATCCAAACCCGGCTTCTGCAATCAATAAGACAGACAGCCTAAACAGCCTGCAATCCATACTGCCTCTGCAGAAAGGTGAGGGACACCAGGGCTTTTCAAAGGATTCATCCAATCTGTTCTTCTAGAATTTCTAAGTAAGAGTCCTCAGTTCACTGTTCTGCATGGTTTCCCTGCTGGATTTATGCCTGCTCAGGAGCTGTGGAATAGCCAGCTCTAACCCTTTGGAGGTGATCTGCTGGTTAGATTAAAAACCAAAACCATGACTTTCCCAGGTTATTTTCCTCATACTTCCCAATTCCATTTTTCTCTGGCTGGTAATGTAGTCTCCTGCCTGCAACTAGTATATCTGAATTTCATCCTGTCTCTCTGTTTCTTCCCAGGACTGAAAGCTGGATAAAGATGTTCCCCTGACAGTGTGAAGGATTCAGATGCTATATAACACAGCATGGAACAGAGTCATCTCACAGATTGCTGTTAGGGTTGTCTGAGCAGAGTGGGGAAGCCCTTGATGAAATCACAGAATCACAGAATGTTAAGGGTTGGAAAGGACCTTGAAAGATCTAGTCCAACCCCCTGCCAGAGCAGGACCACCTAGAGCAGGTCACATAGGAACACGTCCAGTCACCCTTACAGTGAAAAAGATTTTCCTTATGTTTCTGCAGAACTTATGTTCCAGATTGCACCCGTTGCCCCTCGTCCTATCATTGAACATCACAGAGAAAAGCCTGGCTCCATCCTCCTGACGCTCACCCTTTACATATTTATAGACATTAATGAGGTCACCTCTCAGTCTCCTCTTCTCCAAGCTAAAGGGACCCAGCTCCCTCAGCCTTTCATCATAAGGAAGATGCTCCACTCCCCTAATCATCTTTGTAGCTCTGCACTGGACTCTTTCAGGCGGTTCCCTGTCCTTGAACTGAGGGGCCTAGAACTGAACACAATATTCCAGATGTGGTCTCACTAGGGCAGAGTAGAGGGGGAGAACCTCTCTCCACCTGCTAACCACACCCCTTCTAGTACACCCCAGGATGCCATTGGCCTTCTTGGCCACGAGGGCGCATAGCTGGCTCATGGTCATCCTGCTGTCCACCAGAACCCCCAGGCCCCTTTCCCCCGTACTACAGCGTGCTACGCTACACGGCAGTCCCCAGCCTACACCGGCACATGCAGTTACTGCTTCCCAGATGCAAGACTCTGCGCCTGCCCTTTTTGTGTTTCATTAGATTTCTCCCTGCCCAACTCTCCAGCCTGTTTAGGTCTCTAAATACAGTTTATTAACATCCAGTAGGGTGGGAGGTACCTCTGTGTGTTGCCCAAGGTGTGCCCATAGCCAGGGGCCTGCTGGTGTACATAACCGCTTGGTCTCTGCTGCATCTGTCTAACAGGATCCACCAGGGCAGGATTAGAGCTAGGGTGGGAATTCTGGTAGGGCTGGCCAGAATAGGTAGGAGGTACCATTGTACCTGACTGGGAGGGGTGCTGCTGAAGGCCTATGTGGGAGACATAAGGCGTGTAACCCTGAAATAAAACAAAAAGCCTTTATGAGTCATGTGGTATGGTACAGAAGATAATTTGGAACACAGGACATCAGCCTCCCATAAATACTGTCACAAGGCTGCTCATCTCTAGGATTCAGATTCATGCTGCCCAGCAAATGAGTGAGAAGAGCAAAGGGGTTTCAGGATTTAGCAGCAGAAACAAAGATGCTGCCCTGTGCTGGAGCCAGATTCCAAGTCTCACCTGTGGTCACTACCATTTACCTGGGAGGGCTGCAGTGCTCCATAGGATGGAGTCGGAGCCATCTGGCGCACAGGCTGCTGTCCCATTATACCTTGTCCCTGCTGGAAGGCAACAGAGAAACACTTTTTTTTCCAACATCGCTAAAGATCAAGACACAGCTGTTCTCAGCAGCTCCCACCAAAACAGATAAGTAGCTTCACTGCTATATCTACAAGGTTGCTGCACAACATACAGATGCTCATGACTTTTGCCTCAGTCCGACTTGGGACAAATAGGCCACTAACATCTCTACCACCTCACAGCCAGGACGTGCCCCTCTCACTGCCCAACAACCACAGATGCCCTGGTGCACCTAACTGACAGCCTCCACCAACTGTTAGTGACACAGGCCCACCAAGCACGTGGCAAAGAATGCTGGATTTTGCACTCTGGCTAGAATGGCTTGCTGTACTGTGGGGTGCATCAACAGCAACAGCACAACACTTACCAACTTTGCTTGAAGCTGCTGCCTCAGTATCTGTCCCTGGGACACTGGAGGCTGCTGTCTGTAGACTGCTGGCTTGTAGGAGGGGTCAATGCTCATCATGCTGCCCATCCCTGGAGGCAAGACTCCGCTATAAGGAGGACGACTTTGAACAAGTTTCCCCAGTGGCATGCGTACAGGTCTGTAGGATGTGTCCAAGCGAGGGCCACCTGCAAGGGGAAGAAAAACATGCTGACTGATCACATGCTGTTACTGAGCATTGTAGCTCCAGAATGACTGTTCCATGAACATGATAGGCAAAAGGGGACAGTGTAAAAAAAAAAGAACGCGTTCTTACAAGAGGTTCCTAAAGAGTGCAGTATGCTCACCTCTATCTATACCTACCTGCTGGAAGAGGCTGATTCTGGGCATAGAGACCCACTGGTGATTGCCCATACGCCAGCCTCGACATAGTGCTTCCTGACTGGTGATGCAGGAGATCTGTAGGCATACCAACTCCATATGAAACCCCTCGGCTAGGGCCCAGAACAAAATCCTGCAAAGACAAAGGAGTAAGAAAGATCAATGGGCACAGGGTATTCATGAACGGATGAAGAGTGTGAAAGGGTTGCAAAGTCACAGAATCACAGAATGTTAGGAGTTGGAAGGGACCTCTGGAGGTCATTGAGTCCAACCCCAAAGGTTGCGAGGTCTGGTGAGATCTCCAAGGC
>NW_008598568.1:13099-41713 GCF_000691845.1 Merops nubicus
GTCTCTCATCCTCTTCTCACACGGCAGGTGTTCCAGTCCCCCAGTCATCCTCGTAGCCCTTTGCTGGACTCTCTCCAGTAGATCTCTGTCCCTCTTGAAATGGGGAGCCCAGAACTGGACACAATACTCCAGGTGAGGTCTCATCAGGGCAGAGCAGAGGGGGAGCAGGACCTCCGTTGTTCTGTTGGACACACTTTTCTTAATGAAACCCAGGCTCCACGGAGCTGCTCTCTAGCAGGTCACCTCCTAACCTGTACTGATGCATTTTATTACTCCTGCTCAGGTGCAGGACTCTGCACTTATTCTTGTTGAACCTCATTAGGTTCCTCTTGGCCCAGCTCTCCAGCCTGTCCAAATCTCACTGAATGGCTGCACAGCCTTCAGCTGTATCAGCCAGACCTCCCAGTTTCATGTCATCAGCAAACTTGCTGAGAAGACACACTACACCATCACTGAGGTCGTTAGTGAAGATGTTGAACAGGACTGGACCCAGCACTGATCCCTGTGGGACTCCACTAGTTACAGGTCTCCAGCTGGACTTGGCACCATTGACCACCAGACTTTGGGCTCTATTGTGTAGCCAATTCTCACCCCATCTCACTGCCTGTTCTTCTGGCTCATATTTTCTGAGCTTGATCAGGAGGATGTTATGGGGGACTGTGCCAAATGCCATGCTAAGATCAAGGCAGACTACATCAACTGGTCTCTCTGCATATACCCATTCAGTCACTACATCACAGAATGCTATCAGACTAGTCAAGCCTGATTTGCCCTTGGTAAATCCATCCTGACTAGTCCTGACAACCTCCTCTTCCAAGTCCACAGGAAGAAGCCTGGGATGCTCTGAGTTGGGCAGTTTCCTTCCCTCCCATGAGAGATTAAGAAAATCTGTCCTAGGCTAGTGAGAGCAGGATAGAGCTCCAGCACTCCCAGCTCAGAGGAAACTTATCTCCACTATTACGCCACTCTCAGGCTCCTCAGGAAGGCTCAGGGGCATGCTCTGTGACTAGGATGGGTGGACACAGGACAGACAGCTGCTGGGCAGTTACCTCTGTTTTGCTGGCAGATTGGTTGCGTTTCTTGGTTTTGCTCTGTTTCTTTTTCCGTTCTTCAGTAGAGGTGGCAGAACTGGAGCTTGTTTTATCAGTCTTGGCTGGTTCCACAACTTTCTTCTCTGGCTCTAAAGTCACAGGTGTAGGAGGCTCTTCCTCTTCAGGGGGCAGTGGCAATGGCTCCAGGTAGTAACTGCGGGGCTTAGGTTTCAAGTGCGTGTGGTACAAAAGAAGCCTCTGCTGCTCCTCAAACCTAGACACCTTGCGATCCACACGCACAGTCCCAAACCATCCCCAGGAGAGGGGAGCTGAGTGCTTTAAGCCCTCAAACAGATCCCAAGGGGAAATCTTCTGCTTTGTAGAGACTTGCAAACCCTTTAAAGCAAGAGAGAAAAGAACTTCCAAGTCCCTGTTGTTTCTCCTATGAGAGTACAGGAAAATTATGTGCTTCCTTCAGGCTTTACTCCACATGTCTCAAAAAAGAGCTTGAGCCCTTACTAGTGGTACATGCTCTTTCACATGGCAAAGAAGTAATTTCTAAAGGTCTTCATCAACAACTGCTGGTCTCCTTCATCCCACCTCTGCCAGTCTTCTGCATGCTGGCACTACCCAGTAACTCACATGACACGGATTATCAGTTTCCATTTATGCTTAATACAGCCGTAAGTACAAAACTAAAGTTTAAATAACTTCTCAGGGCACAGCAACATGTATTGCTGAGCACTAACACCCAGCTTTGCCCTTTTTGGACATAATTACATGCCAGCTTGTGTGTGTGCAGCCAGTCACTTCAAGCTTAGCAGGCAACAAGGCACTGCACATAGATTCCTCCCAAGCTGTATAGATTCAAGGCATCAGAGGAGAAGGTGACAACTGCACTCAGGAGCTGTGATGCGGACAAAAAGGCTTCACTTACCTCCTTCTTGAAGATGGAGTCAAATCCAGCTATTTTATTGCCTTTGGTGTCAATGAGGGATCCCTGAGGTTCACAAGTGATGACATCTCGGGTCTGCTTGGGAAGCGGCAGCAGCTGTCGCACCTTCTCCAGGCTGTCGGACTGGCGGTCCCCCAGCTCCTTCTGCACGAGTGCAATAGAGAAGACTTGAAGAATCACTCTGGAAAAATCATCCAAAGCCTGCTGTGCCTTTCTGGTGTCCACCTACATTCCTGCATTACCTCTCACCTTCGCACCCTGCAGCCCGACAGGGCCACTAGGGCCACCCTCACTGTTTCATCTAAACTGTAGCAAGAGGACAAGTACAGCTCATAAGACACAGGTAAATCTGCATTGTTGGACAATCACAACACAGCACACACTGCTCCCCATATATGGCCTAGTGTCCCTCACCCTGAGTTTCTTGACAAGATTCATGTATGCCCGCTTGTTCTCCTCCATGCTGCCCTGAGAAATACTTGACATATCAGCAGCCAGGGTGCCATTGATGAGAACACTCAGCATGTCCAACACAGTGGTGAAGAGCTCACTGTTGGTCAGAACAGAAAGGTCAAAGTCACCTGAGAAGCACATATAAAGTCTCTGCCACTGTAGTAACACCAAACATTATTAGATTGCCCAGAGTACAGCCTATAGTCAGCAGTGCTGCAAAGTGCTGTTCAGACTAACCTCCCACATTAATCCTTTGCTTATACACCACACGATGTTCACACTTGAGTCAAGTGCAGTATCACAGATTGAGACTGGCCTCCTGTCTGTCCATTCAGCTTCTCTGAAAAGCAGGTTCAGACTCAGCTCTCTCCTGCTTATCTCTCTGCATCTGGAAAGCCAAGTTTGGTCTGAATATGTCAGACTACACTTGGATACTAGGACCTAGGTTGTAGCCTACATAGCTACAGGACCTAGACTGAGCCTCCACAGTCTCTTCCAGCTGTCACAGTACTTCTGACTGATCATCCAGAGAGACAGCTAGCTCACATGAGAAAAGAGGCCTTGCTAACTACTGCCTCCTTTGGGAAGTGTATAGATCAAAAGTCAGCCAGAAAGTTACTTGTTTGACTGCATGTCCACGGTGCCACTGCTAATGATGTCCAGGAGAAGCACAGCCCATTCAGTTGTCTGCTGAGTACTGCGCTGAACTGTGTCAAACATTCCCCCCACCTGGCAGAGAAAAGTAGTTTAATCACAAGGACAAAATAAAGAAACACTAAGATTTGAAAATGAGAAAGGAGCCTAAAGTAGAAAAATTCTTGTGCTACAGCAACTCTGACTGAGAGCTGAAGGAAACTGAAGTCAGCAGGACAAGCCTAGGATGCAAGTAGTAGTGCTGTGGAATGCAAAAGCACATCTCCAAAACAGAGACCAAGTCTGTGGATTTCATCCTGGCAAAACAGAGCAAGGAAGTTTTTCCATGCACACTATCCAACTTGGGGCTCAAAACCTAACAGCAGCACAAGTGCCTCTCCTTCTTCCTCGCCTTATAATATAGCCCCACCCTAGCATGTGTGAGTTCCAAAAAAAGGGAAAATGACAACTCTCCACCCTGCCGGTTAAGCTCTTCTGCAACTGCTCACCAAATTGAGCCGTAGTTTCAGGGCCTCGTGCATCAGCTGCTTGGCTTTGCAGTCATCTTGGTACTGATCTTCCCGCCAGTTCGTAACAATCTAAGGAATTCAGAAGAGAGGAGGGACCTCACGAGCTGTACGGTGATGTTCATAGAGAGCGGTTTGTACTGCTCACTGTTCAGTGACTTGGAGATGGTCAGCTCAACCAACCTGAGTAAGATCTTTGCCTTATTGAGCATACAATCAGACAGACAACATCCCTGAGGACAGGCCCAACAGCTCACCTGCTGAAGGAGTAAGCCCTTGAGAAAAGTAAGGAGAGAAGCAAGACGCCTACCTGTTGGACCTGACTGTACAGAGAGGTGAGGAGGCCTTCCCGCTGCTCATCCTGTCCTTTCAAGCATGTTAGCACCAGTGACAGAAATGGCTGCTGGCTCAGCAGGGACATGCTGCAGAGAGAACAGAGATGGAGCTATACTGCCAGGCTGGGGAATCAGCAGAGCAAGCATTGCCTGCACTTGCCCCAAGACTCACCTCTTCTGCTTCTGACGGTCTCGCTCTTTCCGGGATGATGACCCCAGATGCTGTCCTTTCTCCAGTTCTTCCCCAGCAGCTTTCAGCACATGGCCCTGCACTGATGTTGGAAGCTTGGCAATCAGAGGCGCCACCAGCCACACTCCTGATCTCTCTAGGGAGCTGTAAGAATACAGGACAGAAAAGCAGTTTGCAATCCAGCCTATGACTCAGACTTGTCTACAAGGCAGCTGCATGGTGGAACAACACCTACCTGAGGATGGGTTTGGATTTGTTGCTGGAAGGTGTAGCACTTGCTGAGCTACTGATATTGTTGATTCCATTGCCAGTAGAGCTAGCAGAGCTGGTCTCTGCTGACTGCTGGAAAACCTCAATGGTGGCCTTGGCTATGTTTTCTAGTAGGGAGTTCATCTCCTGGAGATAGGGAATAAGAGACAGCCAAGTCTTTCTCTGAGAGCACTCTCTGGCAGGGCTTGCACATTTCAGCACAACTCAGTACAAACACAGTTTGCCAATTTCCCCACGGCTGCTGCTCTTTGGGTCTCAGACTCATCGCAACCTTCTCATATGTGGCTTTCACAGGCCCGACTCTTTTTTTGTTGCCTTTCTCCCTATTCCCACTTCTGCCAGGCCACCTCCCCACCGCCTCACAAGCAGCCACTTCAACACACATCCCTGTATGGTCCCTCTGAACAGAAACTCACATTGTTTGCTGTCTGCTTAATCATGAGCTGCAGTTCCAGCGAGGACTGCCTCATGGTCCACTGGTCCAGATTCTACAATACAGACATGCATACTTCATATGAGTCCTTATCTCAGTTCAAACTATGTCAACCCACACCCTCAGTTCCCATGGTAATAAGTTTCAGACTCCTCAGAGGGCTACGCTGTAGGCAAGCCCACTCTAACACTACATTAGGCAATTACTAAGATGCTCTTAGATTCTGCCAGGAGCTTGCACCTGTAAGATGCGTTTAATCCTCTGCCGCTGAGGATTTTCTCCTTCCTCATTGTCCAAGAGCCGGTGTGGATAACAGATCAGCTGCATCAGCCTCTGAGCCTGTGTGCTGCTCAGGACAGGATCCTGCAAGTCATTGCTGTCTTCACAGAGGGATTTCAGACATCGTTCACCTACCCACTCCTGCAAGACAGAGGCAGTCAGCACAGTCAAACTTATGTCTGATTCTAAACCAGCACCCCTGCTTTCAAGAGATGAAACTCCTAAAAACCTTATTAGTATTCAGTTTTGCCTGATAATTTCTCTTCATGAACTGTACCATCCTGATTCAGCAGGCATCAGGCACTGCACAGCAATCACAACAGAAGAAACATCAACTTTGACAAGTGGTGAAGTAGCTGTGGAAGTGACAGGTAGCTGCTGTTTCTTTTGGTAAAATATTGGTATGATTTAACAGTACACAGCCACTGCCATGCCCAGGCTCCAACAACACTGCTATCTGAGCTCAAAAGATCAGAAGGGTTCACTTAAAATTATTTGGTCTATTTCCTGTACGACAAAGGCCTGGAGCTGTCCTAAATGAAATAATTCAAGGCCACAGGTAAAGCTAAACTAGAACACGTCTTAAGGAAAAGTACACCCCTTAATTCTCAAATAGTGATGGAAAACACACTGCCATCCTTAGTAAAAAAACAATGACTTTACTTCTCAAAGCCTTGAAGGGGAAACAACTGACTGGGCACAAGCTATTTATAACGTCACAAATGACGAGGAGAAGACAGACACAAAACTATTGTTGTCAGGCTCTCTATTTCAGTTGGTCGTCCCTAAATGTGTGGTAATAGTAAAGGCAACAACTTTCAAAACAAAAGTGAGGTAGGTACTACTTTGTTACTGCAGGATCTTTTCATACTGAAAATCAATTAGATAGACTCATGAAATTAAAATCTGCAGAGGACTGCTATACAAGCACTTCCACAGCTGCACAGCAAACCTGATCAGATCACTGAGAAGTGACAACCAGAGAAGAAGAGACAGGAATCCAGTTAATGAAGTACATGCGCTGGTACTAAGCCTAGAAAGCTTCAAACTGTCCCTCTGAGCAGCAGACAGCACTCTAAGCATTAAGTAGAGCACAGAGATTGGCAAAGGCTAAATCTCTAGTTTGAAATCCTTGTGAAACCATGGCCTAGATCTTCAACTTCACCCCAGATGAAGTTTTCACTCTCCCAACACACATGATCTGGTGATTTCTCCAATGCCTACTGCATTTCTCCCCTTCAGTGGCAGTCCACCATAATCTCTTCAAACTTCTCTTCCTTGCCCAAGTAATACACACATCCCTGGGAAGACCCTCTGTGTCACTTGCTCAGCTTCCTACAAGAGTTTAGACTTTGTCCTTGCTCCACTTTATTGGTATAATCTCACAAATAAGTATGAAGTCAACCACCATCTCCAACCTTGAGGGACTTCTAGCCTCTCTCCCACTGTGCAATGCTTCTTTACAAAACAGCCATCTCTGCAGGCTTCGTATTGCTGAACCAGAGCCCTTCATCTGCCTCATCAGGAGAGAGCACTATGAACATGTTTTCCAAGCACTATGGACAACTTCACCATCCCAATCACCAGATTCAGGTTAGCACCTCTGACTCAAGCCTCCTTCTGGGTTCCCACTGTGGTTTATCATCACTTCATGAAATGAACCTTCTAAAAAGGCTGGGCACAGTTACATTTATTACTTTAAATAGGCTAAAGGGCAGACCAACAACTATTGGAACCTAAGAAACCTTTAACTTAATTCTACAATCTACTCCTTTTCCCCATGCCCTAATAATGACATCTATCACTAAATATACACCTGAATATGAGATACAACACTTTCTGAGTTTGAAAAATCACAGCCTATAATTTAAGGCCTTCTACAGACATTTCAGAATTGATACTGCCAGTTCTGCAGTATCCACCACTCACACTGGAGATGCTAACAGGAAACACATCATTTACACTAGCCCTTAACAGCTGCAGGAACACTGCAGGAGCTCTTGGTGGTACTCACCGGTGTCTATTGGAATGTTCAGTCCTAACCAGTGCTCCCAACAATTGGTATGAATATATAATATCTGACACCTCTACTCCCTCCTGTACACATACACATTTTCTACCTACTGCAAGTCCTTCCTGCACAGAATAGGACCAGCAAGGGAACAGCTACTTCTATCAATGCTATAGTCAGGTTTCAGTAATGTCAAGTATGTTGAATTTATGCTCATATATAGGTGGCTCTGATTCTTCTTTGGCAGGCTGGCAATACTGCTATATAGTGAACCAAATAAAAAACAACTAACTCACAAAACATGAGGACAGAGCACTAATGTGTTGCATTTACACACCAGTAATATGGAATACAGGTTTCAAACTGTAACTAGGCATCTTTCCTGTTGACAGAATAAATTTGCAGCCAAGGCCAAGGACACCCTCCAACACCCATTTTCATACCCCAGTGGTAACAGTCACAATGCTCTGCAGCTAAGAACCTTATTAGCCAGGTTTCAGTCCCTCAAATGTCACTTTAGCCCTAAAGCACAGGAATACTAATGCTGTCAGATTAGCCTAAGCAAAAGATTTTTGTTGTTGTTCTTTTAACTAAACAGGACGCTGCAAAGCTGAGGGATATATTAACAGCTTAGCTGCAAGCAGCACTTCAGGTGCATTCTGAAAGGCACCATTTATCACTTCAAAAATGAAGCATTCTCATGCTCATCTTCTTTGCCTCCAGAACACATCTCAGCAGACCACTCCCACACGCCTCACCTTGCTGAGGCCTTTGCTGTTGCCAAACCAAAGGGGACTGCAACACCTAATTCTTGGCAACTCTTTGCCTCTCACACTTCTGGCTAACATGAGCCATCCTTAGCGCCATCACGTGGCAGAATCATGGCAGTGTCTTGACTGAGCTCCCAAAGAAACACCTGCCTAACCCAAACTGCAGAAAGGTATGTGAGATATATCTGTCAGCAGAAAGGATAAGGCAAACCTAGAGATGGGACATACTCACCTGTTGACATATACTCCTTAGTACATACTTGGCATAAATATCCAAGCTGGCCGTTTCTACAGTTACCACCCGCCCACTGGCCTTCCTGGTGCCCAACTCATCATCCATGAGATCATCCACACCTCCAGGGTGGGAAAAGCCAGAGCCTTTCAGTTCTGCATCACCTATAAGGAAAGCACAAGTGTCACTTAATTATCAATGATAAATCCAAAGCCTGACCCACAATATATCCTAAGCTTTTGCAAACTCTCTCTGTGATCAGTGACCTCTCTGCAGCTAAGAGATACACAGCACACTTCCAGCTCAAAGGGCTTCAGACAAGCCACACATCCACCAAAACAGGTCTCCTCTAGCCTTCTGTACAGTCAACCCATATAATACAGTGCCTTTCTCCCACCCCCCTAAAAGCATTGTTACAGACTCAGGCTAATGAAGGTACACACCTAGAACAAAGACAGCCTTAAGCACTGCAAAGACTGCTCCATCCACAATACGATTCTGGGAAGCTGCCAGTAAGTGACGGTCACAGGCAGAGCGGATTCCCACTGTGGGATTGCCTGCAAAGAGGACAATGGGGAAGGGCAATACCCAGCAAGAGAGAAAGGCGTAAGCTCCAGAGCTGCCAAAATTATGTGCCAGTCAGTACCACAAAATCCAGCTCAGAATTCTGAGGACAGTCCTTCTCCCAAGTGTAACGTGGGGCCATTTATTTAAGTTTCACAAAGCATAGTGCCAATCACACTACAACAACTGAACCATGAAATATAAATGGGGAGCAGTGTCTATCTCAGGAACTCCAAGCTCCAACAGTACTGTAACCTAGAATACAGGCTGGGTTTAGAGGCCTGAGCTATCAGGATACTGATGAAAAGCCAAGAACAGAGCTTCCTGGACTGTTTGCATCATCAGACAAAAAGGAAATTCTGTAAAATATCAGCTTGTGGCACCAAGAGACTATGCAAAGCTCAAGAGAGAAAAGAAGAAGTAATCATTACTCTAATGGCTCAGTAACAGCAAGGTCACCTCTACTGGCTGGTTTCCTGATTCCGAGGGTCTCCTCCCCAACATGCCTGGCTACCATGGGGTGACATAAGTGGAATAATATTGTTCTTTGTCCTCCGCAGAAAGTAGTGCATCAGGCTTTGCCTGCTTTATTCAAAGCAAGCAGGTCATGATCTCTAACCATAGGATCCAATATCTCTCTTCTTGGGGTGCAACAGGCTCAGTACTTTCACAATAAAGAACAGCTCTACTTTCATTCACTTACTGCCATCTTGCTGGCATGGGTTCAGCTGTGGAGTCTTGAACAGATGGAGTAAAATCCGGCAGGTCAGACGTGCTCCTGGTTCCGAGTCCTGTTCACTGCAGGCTATTCAAAGGAAACAGCTAAGATTTCTTAAGCACCAGGACACCTGATTCTCAATCCAGAAGCTAGTCACAGTGCACTGCCCTGGAGCAGCCAGTTGAGAAGGCATCAACCTTATTCTGTTTACCAACACGGAGCATGTGCAGCAATTAACATACAAGTGAACAAATCCATCAGTAGTACCCCAATTACATGCACTGCGTTCTGCGCTTGCTCCCTCTTCCCAACACCACCTTGTCAATAGTCTGGATGCTGCAATCCCCAGAGCAAAGCCAGGAAGGCTGGTGGCAGAGTAAGGGCAGAGCATCCCAGGCACTGTACACCCAACTGATCAGCTGGCTGCTCTAGCCAAAATGCTAAGCTGAACTTATCAGCAGTGTACTGCTGGAGTTCTGAGCTGAGTACACTGATCAGACAGTGTGGCTGATAACATCTCAGTGCTTACTTCAACTTGTGCACAAGCTCCAGAGAGCAAAAACCTTGAAAAACCTTAGCACAGTATCCAAGTATTAAGCACAGGCTTTTGGGTCAGAACTGAGACTAAGACCAACTTTCTGAGGGAAGCACTTACCAGCATTGAGGAGTGAGGGGATAGCAGCACAGCGAATCAGGTCCTCCAGCAGCAAGCACTGCCGGGCAATGAGAATGGCAACAAAGGTGGCCAAGGAATCATGGAAAGATAAGTCACTGACCTGGAAAAAAGGAGATCAGCCAGTCATCACAACAGCCTCATTCCCCCTGTCAGCAATTCCTCAGCTTGCCTATGCGCTAGGGGGGTAGAAGGGCCGATAACCCCAGGTCAATGTCCAGGATCAGCTCAGGCTGCAAACATCAAAAGGCAGGCCTGTTATTCAAAGCCTTTCCCCCGTCCTCACAAGACAAAGCCTCCACTCCTTGTTCAATTTCTGCCTTCTCCCAAGGGAGCCCTCAAATCCTGTTTCAATTCCTTTTCCCCTTTTTAATGTTTGCACTTGCATCAACATTGCAGAGGAGATCATTGAAGCCACACGTCCCATTATTGGAGGAACAGCACAAAGCTTTGAGCACACCCAGCCACTCGGCGCTTAAAGACTTGCAGTAGCCAGTCAGCTCAGCACATAGGATGGCAATGTCGTTCACCCTGTTAAATAAATAATGAAAAAAAACACAGAGGGTCAACTTTGCCACTCATGCACACCATCAGGTCACTGATTCTTTAAGGGACCTCAGCCTTGGCTCCTTTCTCACACCCCAAGACAGCCAAGAAATGGCTACTGGCTTTCTAACTCTCACCTGAAGATTTTACTGTCTTAGCAGGACATGCAAGCTCTGCCTCTCACCTGTCTGGATCGTGGTGTCCAACACACACGTGCATAAGTGCATTACAGACGAAGCTGTAGCGGTTGGCAGGGTTTTCATTGAGGCTCTTGCCCAGGTTGGTATATGTAAAGTTATGTGCAGATGGATTTTCAATAGTGTCAATCATGAACTCTGGTTCCCATAGCATGTTGGAGTCTGATGGCTCAACATTGCAGTAGATTGTGTTCTTCACCTTGGAGCAGAAGTCACTAAAAGAAAGAGAAAGGAAAGAGAGATTAGGAACACAAAAAACTCAGCTTCCACTTAACAAAGTGGACTGCTTTGCTCAGCAATCTGTGCAAAACAAGCCCTCCTTGGAACATGTAAAAACTTAAGATCACTGTGTATGAAGACTCTCCCAAAAGAATGAAGCTGCTTCTTTTTTATGGAAGAACCTGTAAGTTACCTGTGGGCTCAGGGAACATAGCATAGGAATGACTACTCCATATCAAATCAGGGAAGCACCTACCTCAGCCCTTGATGTCAGAAGAGTTGATGACCAGAGAAAAGTTAAGAGCAAGGCAGGCACATGACAATGCTGCTCCAGAATCCTTCCCCACTCTGCTGCAACTTAGGGCTCACAGATTTTCAGAGTTAAAGATAATGTCCTCCTCAAAAGATTTTCTTTCTGCAAATTTGTCCACCTACTTCTTGAATCCAGTAGACTTTTGACATTCACAACACAGAATGAGTTCCATGTTAACTATGAAAGCTATGACGTTTATTCTTTTGTTCTGAACCTACCACTTGTCATTTTCCATTCATTCCTTTTTGTGCTCATATTGCAAGACATACTGAACATTCAGTTCATTTTCCATATGAACCAGAACTTTACAAACTTCTACCATTCTGAGTCCTCCTCTTCTGTGGGGAGCAGATTCAGTTCCTTATAAGTAATTCCAAACCTCTAGTCATCTATCCACTCACCCTCCTTTGGGCCTAACTTGGCTAGATGCTTTTGGAGTTTGTTGCCCCAGACTGCAAGGTACACTTACAGAATGACTTATATGGTGTCCTAATGATGCTCTCTGATCTGTTCTCCATTTCTTTCCAAACATTTCTAAGGCTGAATTTGCCTTTTGACTGTTACTGAACACCATGACAACATTTTCAATTATGTATCTGTACCAGCCCAAAGATTCTTTGTCCAACAGGTAGTATACATCCATCACTATATAGTTTTGAAAGGAACAAGGACAATCCCATGTGCATTATTTTTTTAAGACTAAACTTCATCTGCCAGTTTATCATCTGTCACCATCACTGCACCCTACTACAACGACCTGCAGTCAAATTCTGTTGTTATATACTGAACAAGAGTTACGTGAAAAGTTTTGCTGTCACTACTCATACAACTTCCAGTGTGTAGAAGAGCACTTGCACTACCAGAGTCCTGTGGAAATCCTCAGGGAAGGCACAGAATACAAGATACAAGATACCTCAAGATACAAAATCCTTTCCACTCCTTGTCTCCATTTCTAACTGACTGCTTGCCTGCTAGAGGATATTGCCTTTTATCTGTGCCCGTTTACATTAAAGCCTTGCTGAACACCTTTTGGGAATTCATATTATCAGGCTTTTCCTTTCATGTGTGATAAGGTCTTCAAAAAACTCCAATGCACCTGTGACCACAGGGCTCCCTCTTGCTCTCAATTCAGTCTATAGAGAGACTTCAAAGGCTCTCAGCAGCCAGGAGTCTTAGCCAGCTGAAGCCAAGGCACAAGCCTCTCTCACAGACACTGCATGCAGGCTAACACCAAGGGTTGGACATCCCTGCAGCACACCTGCACTGGAAACACTAACACGGAGCAGGGGCTGCGAGAGAAGACAAGGTGAAGCACTGTACTGGGAAACAGAGCTGTCAGGAGAATGGATCATGTAAAGATTCACAGGATCACAAACAAAAAGCTAGGGAGATCTGCGGACTCTCTCTCTGGGTTAGTGAGGGTGGACCTCCAGAAGAAACTGGTGGGGGGACAGTTCCCAAGAGAACTGCAATGGGCAGAAGGTGACAAAGTAAGCCCATGGGACAGAGCCTGGGGACAACATTGTCAAAACAGAAACTGAAGAGCCAGCAGGGGCAGAATAAGGAATGTAAATGAGCACAGGAACAAAACCAGAACCAAGCAGAGCAGGTTCAGAAGCAGTCCAAGGATTATTATGGAGCAGAGCACAAGCAGAGAACAGCCTTTAGGATGAGCTGCTCAGTCATCAGAGATTGGTAAGAACAGACCTCTCTACTTCTAAACTTTACGAGTGGAGTAAGAACAAGCCTGCATAGAGAGGACCACTGAAGGCAATTTACCAAAATCAACTTGACGATCTAAGAGTCAAGATCAACAGGTACTACTCCCAGGACCTCAGTTCCCCATTCAGAGCATCTCAGGAACAATCCCATCAAACAAGATCACAAGCAAAGCTTAAGCCTAGGTGCTATACTGGTCAGCACCCACTGCATCCCATCTGCCCCAGACTCACCTAAAGAGCTCCCCAAATTTACTTTTAAGGTGACTGCAGGAGGTATAAAGGTCGTAGAGATAGGCCAGGATACACCGTTCTGCTGAGGAGCCATCTGAGCGGGTCATGCCATGTTTCACCACCCCACACAGACTGCATAGAGACAAAAAAATGCTGCAGCAACACAAAGAAATTCTGAAGGAACAGTGCTCGCTGTGCAACTTATCCCATCCCCCACAAATTCTGTCAGCTGAACCCTCAGGCATGAAGTTGCTGCCTTTTTGGAAGGACACAGATATATCCCTGCCCCTTACAAGCCCCCAGAAGATATATTGCTTCCTTCCACATGGTGAGGGGAAGGTTCCCTTACCCTTCAAAGACCTGAGCCATCTGGTCCTGGTTCAATATAAGGCAGGAGTGATAATGCCGCAGCACAGCCACGATGCACAGGCACAAGCTGGTGGTGTAGCTGCCAACAAGGTCGGAGGATTTCAACAGCAGTTCTGCCTCCACCACGCTCAGTTCATTCAGCAACTGCATCCAATGACAGAAAAACCCTTCAACAGCCACAGGGGTATGGTAAGGTCAGAAATGGAGCAGGCACACCACACCCACAGCCTACAGGACCTGTCAGAAAAGGGACTGGTATGCACTTTCTGCCCAGAGATGCACCTCTGGAACTGCTGGCATCCCATACTTAAGTACAATGTCTCACTTGGTCAGTAGAAGGAGCTGTCGGTGCCTGGGAATCAGAGGGTGATTAGGATATGGCCACGGACAGTAGCAGGCAGCTTGTTTGGTAATTCTGTCTTGCTTAAAATTCATTTGACTCCTTTTTTAGGGCAAACAGCCTCAATTCCATCAGCAGCCACAGCAAAGCTTCAAAAGACACCTAGCACAGGCTGCAGAAATGGCAGCAGATTTTAGCAGGATCCAGGAGGTATCCTGTGCTGCCATGTCTCCTCCCTGCAGAGCAAGGTGGGAGAGCCACCAGGGACAGACTATCACCTTCTCACTCAGAACAAAGCATTGCTGCAGCCAGGTACAGAGATGCAATACAAGTCCTTTGGAGATGCCCTGAAGCCTCTGGAATAATAAACCTTCAGAACAGAGTATGCAAGATTACTTGCCACAACCAACCTGTTCCTAACAGCTGTAGCCCAGGAGCACCACAATGACCACCTAATCTGACCACCTCTGTGACACAGATCAGATGATCCCAGGAGCAGCCCAACTTCTGCAGCACAGACCTGCTGCCTTTCAGGCTGATGAACCCCTCCCGAGGACATGTTTGAGCACACTGCACTTACCTGGATGGCAAAGTCGATAAGACCACTGATATTGAGTGAATACTCCATCAAGTCAAATATGAACTGCACGTGCTGCACCAGAGGCAGGTGGTAGGACATTCCCAAGGCAAAGCTGGTGATCTGTTCCAAGACATTGCGAGATACCTGCAAGTGCAAGACAATACACAGTACTATTTCCCCTTGCAGAAGTCCATCAGCAGGCCCACCTCCCTTTCCCTCCAAGAAGCTGCTCTCAGTAATGCAAAGGGACACAGTCAGGGCTCAAGGAGGACAACCTCCTTGCAGGTTTCATACCTGAGATGTGACTTGATGCTGATCAAAGTGAGAAAGATGCTGGAACTTCGCAAAGATATCTTCAGCTGTTGGGAATGCTTCTGGCTTGCTTCTTTTCCTCTTCTGTCCCTCCTCTCCACCTACCAAAAGTTGGGAGGATCAAAAAACATTAGGGTATTAGGGTACCTTCCACATCAGTGGAGAGCCAGACATCAGCCATGAGCACATGCCAGTCCTTCAGCAAGACCCTGCCATGCAGCATAGTCAAAAAGCCTGAGAGACAGACCTTAAGCTGATAAGGACCATCTTGAATTCAAAACAAGCTGCTGAGGAAGGAATTCCTAACCTGTGAATAGCAGTAGGGTTAACATCTAGTTTATCTTAAGTGAATGTAGTTTGTGGAAGTGTTCTCTCTCAATTTAGAGGTACACCAATTCCCTGATGAGAAAAGGTGTTTTGGACTGGAGATATTTAGCCTCAAGATTTCTTTGTCAAAGAACCCCATCTTTTAAAGAATCATCTTTCTACCACATTTCTAGTTACCTTTCAGGAATCAGACTAAGATGGAAAAAAAAAACCTGTAGCCAGATTTGCAGCTGATGGAAGTCAGAGGCTTTTCTATTGATTTTGACAAAACTATCAGAATTTCCCATCCTATACATCCAGCATGTGCCCCAAGCATAACAGCATGGTCTTTGCCAAATATGCATAGGTGAATCCTCTTTGCTTCAGCGAATCCTGTTTGCTTCTTGTACAAGGACCAAAAGGTGAGAACTAAAGAAAATCATATTTGAAGAGACAAAATTTTGTCCAGGGTCTCAGTCTGAACTTGGTATGATTTAATCCTCTCCTGAGGAAAAGTTCAATTAAACAGATACTGTCATAAGTAAACCAATCATGTTACTTGCTGGTTAGTATCTTTGTGAAGAGAGCAGCATTCCAGACTCTTAGTGATTGATACAGCTTACTAGGTACTGTAGGTTATATAAAATCCTTTCACTGTGAGACTTCAAAGGATCCAACCAACTGGAAAGACATTCCTACTTCAGGAAGGAATGGCTCAAGCTCTACTAACCCGTTTCTGCAGTGCTCTTTCTGTTTAAGACTTTTAGAATGTCTTTGGTTATTTTCTTGATCGTATGCCGAGCATCGTCCCGTTGTTTTCCAACCCCAAAAAGAACTACCAAACGTTGGTTACACTCATGACTGCAAGACTCCTCCTAGAGGACCAAAAGAGACAACTGCATTAGCAACTATGAGGCTGAATGCTTTAATCGTGTTTTGCATCTGGATCTCTTAAAGGAAAAGGAAAGCTTCATCTCACACTGCTCCTTGCCCACCTACAGCAATACCACAGGAAGCACGGCAACCGCCTGACCACAGCGCAGGGCAGCAGCAGGGGAGTGGGTATGGGCAGGTCTCATACCTGAGGAATAGGAAAGTGTGTTGCATACTGGATGTGCCGAGGCTGATCATACAGGGATGCTAGCATTCCTTCTACAGACTTATCCTTCAGCAAAGGCTTTGTTTCCTTTTCAGGATCTGTTTTCTCAGGGGAAGGGCTGGCTTTAGATTCACAATGCATTGGAGGAGAAAACATCTAGGGAAACATAAGAACAAGGAGAGGCAGTTAGGGAACATAGTCATGCAACACTGAAGACTACTGAAGGAAGGTACAGCTGTTCAGGCCTAAACGTGAGGGAAGAAGGAGGGTTGGAGGGACATCCAGTTCTTAAGGCAAATGTTTTAAGACACTATTCCCCTTTCTGCTTCTGGCCCATATGGTATACTGAGTTCAAAACAATAGGAATATACACCCATGACTTAGGATTTTGAGAACAACCACCTCCATGGAACAAGCGAGGATTCTGAGAAAGCCACATAACACTACACATCACATCTGCCCATCACATACCTTGAAAGGCCAGGAAGGGCTGAAGGAATGTGCATACTCAGGGATTTTTCAAATACCACAAATTATTTTACCACTAAGTGCTTCAAAGTATTCTACCACCATTAATTATGCCCACAAATATTATGAAGAATTGTAAAACTGATGAAGTACTGAAGGCCACACAGTACAAAGATAGAAGACCTGTGTCTTCTTCCAGATGATCAAGAAAAATCCCACCAACAGCAGCTGGTTAAACCAAATCCCCTGGTGGTATCATGGTCACCCATTTTCCATTCAATTCCAAGCAGCCCCCTTCTTACCCTGCCCGAACACGGGGCTGTCAGTAGCCAGAGCGCAAGAAATCCCAGGAATGACTGGGTCCCATTCTATCCTGGGGGATCCCAACCTGCACAAAGAGGTTACATGGACCTCTCCACAGCATCAGCTGCCTTACAACCCAGGCACTTCCAGCAGGTCGGCTCTATAGTAGAAAGGGGGTACTTACACAAAAGCGAGGCACGTGCTGCCCCGGCCCCACTGCAACATACATACACGTGCCTACTGAGCAGCAGGTAGAAAATACAGGAACGTACCGAGAAGTCTGTCTTCTCCATGTCATCAAAGAGCATGCTGGAGTTGTGGTCGATGTCCATGGGTTCAGAAAGACCTGTGTCCTGGGAACAGACAGAGCAGCTTTACATCTCAGTAATGCACCAGGGAACAAGGGAGTATCTGTTTACTACAGCACTCAATGTCTACGGTTGGGAAGTGACAGCGATATGCCAACACACCCATGGTGCCTGGCAAACTGGAGCTTAGTACACTGTAACATCATGGAAAGGCCTCACACAGCACCTCATACACAGGCTGCTCTGCTTCAAGCAGTGCAAGATTTTCATATCTATATCTTCACATTCCAGCCACTTAGAACATAGTCTTCTACTTTTAAAAATTAAATGCTAAGGAAATTGTCTGGGGGAAGAAGCAGCATGAATCACTGGTACGTCCTCCATCAGGTAATAGCAAGAAGGCTGCAAAGCCAGTAAAAATGGGTAAGCACAACACAAGGACATGTACAGGAGGGCCATGGAGCTTGTGCTCTCACCTCTAGCTTGATGCCACTGTTTCCCTCCGTCTCCTTCCTGTCGTGCTCCTCAGCAGGGTCATCAAAGGGTGAAGGTGGACGAGGACCATGAGAATCCATGGCAAGATCACCCCGGGAGATGAGTGTGCACATGTAGATGTTGTGAGAGAAGACATCATGCCGGATTAGCTCACAGAATAGCAGTACCAGGTTAAAGAATTCCACCTTCTCATTCTCCTTCCCAGGATCAGCTGAAAGGCCAGAACAGACAGGCTATCAGAGTATTTTTGCAACACTGAGAAACACCTAACCTAGGGCTAGAGAAAGTGTTTCCAGACATCTCAACATCTTAAGGGACTGATACACAATTATGGTATTATAGCAGGGTCTAAAAGCAGAAAGCCCAGTTCCAACGTTATGACAATTACATAAGACAAAAGCTACCAGTTAGTCTCACTGACCAGAGACATAGGACTTCAGCCATTCTAGGGTATATAAACAGTTGCCTACATCATTCAGAGTTGTGTCTTGTCCCCATTAATCTGTTTGCAAGACGACTTCTGTTCCAGAGCTTTGTCACTTACTAGTTAGGAACTTCCCTTTAGTTCTCAGCCTGAATTAATTCCTGATTAGGCTATACTAATTAATTCTTGACTAATGCTCTGTTAATAGAAGTGCTTCTGCAATATCTTTCTGTCATCTGGCCTTCCAGGCTGCTTTCCCTGCTTCTCCAAGGTATGCTCTGGATTGCATAGAAGCCAGAGAGAGAATTTAGGTACATCCAAGACCTACACACAAGAGAACAGCACAAGAATTCAAAGACTGCAGGAGAGGGAAACCTGTAAACTGGGAGACCACAAGTTCTCTTTACTTACTTAGCATAGGAGCTTGAGTGTCGAGGAACTGCATAAGGACATCCTGAAAGACAGGAGCACTGGCTGCTGAGAGAGAGCCTGAGGAGATGGACCCCTTCTCATCCACAACTTCAGAGTCCCCACATCTCTGTCAAAACAGAAAAAAGTACCAACTGCTGTCACAGAGAAACTCACTATCTATAAACCCCCCAAAAGAAGTCTTCAACAGACTTTCCTATCTTTCACTTCAGGAAATCTACCACACAGGTTTCTGCAAGATACTTCAGTCTCCAAGTATGCCAGGACTTCCACACTGCAATCATCTGTCTTCAAACATATCCAAGAAATGGGATACACACTGTCCCACAGGCTCTAACCTACTTTGGGTTAGATGAAGCAAATAATTAAGAGCATTGGTGTTAAGAGGCACTGTGTCTTTGCCTTTCAGTGCAACAGCTAGATAATCATAGTTAGGTAACTGCTGCTCCCCGTTACCGCTGCTGGCCTTCCAAGAATGAGGACCTACCTCAGCCTCTATTTCTGCCTGACGCTTCTCCAGGAGCTTGGCCACAACCATAGCCCTGTGGCGTCCAGAGCGCTTATAGCTGACAGCCCACTCACACAGCAAGGCCACCACTGCATCGTCATCTGGGGAGATCTGTTGAGACAGAAGCACTACAGTAAGAACCTGAGCCAAACAGACGAGGTGAGCAGTCCTAAGGCCTCAGGCTGGATATAACAGTGAGCCTACTCCCAGTAGAGGACAGCCTGAAGATTGCTACATTCCATTCTTCGTAACAGGGAGGACAGATATCAAGCCAGAGCCCTCCTTCCTTTGCAGCGTAAGATGATCCACAGCCCTTGTCAAATCTCCAGGCTGGTTTTGACACAAAAGTTACCTCTCTTCCAGCAGCTCATCTACAGAGTGCTCATCTTAGCCTAGAGTGAAACACAATTTCTCAACATCATACAAAGTATTCAAACTACCTGCAGCTGAGGCCAGTGTTGGTTGCACTAAGGTCCTACACATCATAAATACATCACTTCCCAGGCTAAGAGGAACTTGTACTGTTGAGCTCCCAGGAAGCAGCTGCCAGTCCAGAATCTGACAAGGCTAGAATTTACTTCTCTCAGACACATAACATGTCTTTATCATCAGTCTGCTATCTGGAAGGATGCTTTCCATTAGGAGACTTTCCTCATTTAGCTGTGTAGATTCTCTCAAGCTTACACATATTTCTTAGGATAGGTTTCCCCCACACACCCACACTCTCACTTTAGTACCTCCCTAATTTACAGCTGCATTAAATCCTTTCCAATGGAGATCACACCTCTTGGCTAAAGGCCACTACCTAGTCAGCTCTCTGCAGACACCGGACAGTAATCATGGACTATAAACAAGAACATATCCACATCCAAGACCAGGGCCCAGCAGAAAAGTCCCAAGGTACCTCGTGACTGTCTTTGGTTGGGCCCAGCCCAAATATCCTGTTATACAAGGAATCCAACGAGTTGCTAAAGTCAGATCTTTCAAAGCTGTGACTGTCCAGAACTTCTAAAGTGTGCAAGACACGGCCAATAGTGAAACCTAGAAGAGAACAGAGAGGAGAAATGCATATTTGGCATCGGGTGCAACGTAACCTGTAGCAAAGATTTCTTTGACTTCATTGCTAAGGAGACTGCCTAAGGAAAGATTTACCAGTCTGGCAAACGTTCACCTAGCTTAGTATCCTGATTTCCAACAGTGGCCAATAGCAGATGTTAAGGGAAAGCATCAGAACGTGGCACACATACAAGACACATTCTCAGCTTCCAGTAACAGAAACTGCCCCTATACCTGGGGAAATGAACTCATGAAAGATTTTGCACTGGAAAGAAAAGGAGTCATCTGAGGATTTTGACAGCTGACAGTAAACGCCAATGGCAGAAAATAGAAAAAAGCAACTAGCCAGACAGGAAGTTTCTCAGTGTAACACATGGAACAGGGGGAAAGAAACTTTAACCTAGAGCAAGTTACCTGCTGTGGTTTCCTGGCACTTGTCAAATGACCAGCGAACCTCCACAGCCTGGCCACGTTCCTTTATCTGCTGCTCAATTTCACGCAGCTTTGCCCGAACCTAAAAGCAATGGACTCATGTAAATATACAAAAGGATGCCTTGGAAATCCTGTGCACAGAAGTGTCAGAAAACAAAGAGCATGACAGTAATTCTGCTCAAGGTTAGATTCTGTCCAGCTTCCAAAGATATCACTGTCTCGGTGTAGCAGAATGGGAGCAATTAATTCCTTGGGAGCAAGACAGCACTTTCAGCTCTGCTTATTGCACAACATGAAAAGAAAATCCTCAGGGAGTTAAGATACAGCTGTTATCCTCGTCCACAAGAGCTCCATTTTTTGAAGGCTGCTCACCTGCTGTGTAAAGGCTGAATTCCCTCCTGGCATGGGCAAGTTTGATGGGGCTATAGGCAGGTGGTCCAATGGAGAGCCAGTCTTTATCCTGCTATCAGTCAAGGAGTAATGCCACACAAGGGCACTTGGGCAACACAAAATTATACTCTGCAACAGATTAAAACAGTCGGTATCTCTGAGCAAATCAGTTGTGTTAGGTTACTTTCTACAGAAATAAGTCCTTTAAACTACTGTCCAGACCTTCATCAACCTGTATACATATTTACTCTTTAGGAGATTTTTTTGTTCTAAGCTCTTAAGGAGTCTTTGGGCTAAAGACCATACACTAGAGTAGAAAGGAGTAAATCACCATTTTTGCTACACTGAGTTTTTTGCACTAGATACGTTTAGGAAGCCAACGAAGACCAGAGTTCCACATCATCTAAAAGCAGCAACATGTTGCTGCAGAGCTCCCTGTTGCTTCTAAACAGTACTCATTTTCTGCAACTCACATCTTCAATGCACAATTCGACCCTTGGTGTTCAGAAGCAGCATTTATGTTAGTAAATGTAAGTACAGCCTGCACCAAGAGTAAAGTGTGAGAAGAAATATGAGTCAAGAGACTCAAACTCATTATACTCTATTATTACTATAATAATACTTGTAATTATTAAATCATTATAATAACAATACTATAACATATGCATTGTCATTATTTTAACATCTTGTACAGACAGCCACACAAGCAGACAAAATTGCCCAGAACAATGCCTAGGATATGCTCCTGCAGCTTCCAGTTCACAAGGAACCAGATGTTAAGATAGGCAACTGAAGTTTTAAACATTCAAACCAAAGAAACCATCACATCTCTAGAACATCTCAACAAAGATTAATTATATATGCTGTTAGAAATGCATCTGTTTCCAGACTGACTTTACTCAGCTCCAACTTCCACCCACTAGATCTTACTCTGCCTTTAGCCTTATCTACTGCCTGCAGATAAAATCTGTAGAACTTCTACTGGAAGAGCTCTTCTGAGACATACTAAAACAGATCAGATGATCATTAACCAATCTGAACTTTTTAAGCAGGTTGTGTTCTAACCCCAAATCAGCCAAATCTTCGAGGTGTACATACTAATTTTCTCGTAAAGTAAGCTACCCAAACAAAAGGGGTTTAGGTTTAAAAAACCATGTTTTATCACACAGAAACTAGAAAGAAATCCCTAAACTTTTTTAGGGCAAAGTGGCCACGACAGACTTAATAGGAACACAAAGGTGTTACAAATAACTCCCGCACTGCTCTATAGCCCTTGCATCATTACTTCTAGCCAGCTGCACTCCAGGAATTTTCTGTCTGCGCTATTTGAGAGCTGGCAGGCTGCTTCTTGATCCTGTCAGGACTCCTTGATACAAAGTTTCTCCGTTAAGCTGCAGGTTCCCAAGCTCTGTGCTCTTTTCCTCTCCACCCCCTGCTCCATCTCACATTTCCCTTAAATCTCCTCTGCTTTAAAATGTTCCCTTCCTCTCCTTCTGCAGAGACCCACCTGACCTTGTCCTGCTCCTCTTCAAGGAGGAAAACAGCCATGAATACATATGTTGAACAGAACTCACCTATCTCTCTCTGGCACAAGGATAGTGTGGACTATTGCACAGTCACACAACAGCATTTGCCCTTCAAACATCTATCAATAAGGCCTCAGCAACCTTGCCCTTTACTGCAACATAAGCTTTAATCAATTCCGAGTATTAAGAGTTTAGAATTGTTCCTCTTCAGAACCTGCTTCCACTCCTGAGGAGAGTGGTTTGCCTAAACCAGTAAAGTTCTTTGATAAAGTGGGAGGGGTTGGGGCTTTTTTTGTGTTCTGGTTGTTTGGTTTGTTGGTTTTTTTTTTGTTCTGTGGGGGTGGATTTTTCTGATTGGGGGGGCTGTTTGGTTTTAAGAGCTCACAACATTACAAAGCACTCTTTCTGGCATACTTTCCTTGCCTAGGTAACCACCTGTTACTGACACACACAAGACGAAATAACCCTTTCTTTCTCACCCCCTCTTCTGCAAAGCTTTCCCAGCCGTCTGAGGCACATGTGAACAGAGCAAAAGGATCTATTTCAACTCAATTTTCTTGTGCAAGTCAGTCAAGGGCACTGCTACAGCACTGGTGTCTGGTACAAAAGCTCTGTAACACGTCAGCAAAGATCTACTCTTTGACAATCATGGTTTGGTATTTCTGTACACAGGAAGCTGCTGACTCAGGGCGTAATGATTTTTCCGTGACAGCATACAATATGAACTGTCCCCGTTGATCCCACTATCCCCAACCACTATTCAAACCTACCTGGAGGATGCAGCTGAGCCCGTATACCACTGGACGGTGCTGGGGGCACAGCAGTAAGTCACTAAAAGGGCTGGGAGAAGGATTCCCTGCAGCTGGCTGAGGGGTAGGTGTGGAAGGAAGAGCACTCCCTGTCTGGGCAGACAGGATGTGGGGTGGGTGCCCGCCAGCACCATCCAGCTGCATAGCAAGCCTGCGAGTGCAGAAATAGGCCAGACGCCTGGACAGGTAAGCAGACTGCACAAACTCTCCGGAGTACTGTAGGGAAGACAGAGGGGGGAAAAATCCTCATTACAAGCAACACGAGAGAAACCCCTGACCATCCCAAAACAGTGTACTCTCTGGCACTGCCTTGTAGAGACAGCCCCTTTTTACATAAAGTTCCTTAGCATCACTGATCACCTACTGACTACTAAGCATCAGAAAAACCCTTTAAATGCTCTATGGCAACGAAATCCTGTACCAAAAGGCACCCACATCCAGCCTTCCCAGACCTTCAAAGGTCTGCCTACAGCCTCTTGCAACAGAAAGAAAGAAAAGCAGCTTCCATGTAGTGGTGCAGAGTGAGTCCAACCACGACACAGGCAGGGATTATCAATTCCAGTGCATGGAAACAAGTTAAATGAGAAAGAAACAGAACTGAGCAGGAATAAAAAGGCATCTTTGGATGAGCTAATAAGGACACTCAGAGGGCACTCGCTAGTGTTCTTGGTGCAAAATAGCTCATTATCCCTTAGGCAATAGAAAGGGGACTGACAACAGAAGTCACTGCCCTCCTGAAGCAAGCTGGGTATGTATTTCTCACCCGCAGCAGCAGGGGAAGGAGCATTTTCAGAAATTCATCTTCTCCAGACCGTATCTTCTCAAAGCATTCAAGGACCCATGTCAGGAATTCGTGTCTGTCCAGCATGCCATCCTGCACACAGATACAGAGCAAACAGACAAAAGCTGAAGCAACATCCACTAAAGGAAAGCTGTGCACCAGCAGCTCCTTGCTTTCGAACAGTGGAAATAACCCTAGGAATTTACACAGTTCTGTACTACTCCTGTTCTGCTACTGAGGACAAAACTGTATCCAGCCCTAATGGATTATTCACAGAAAGAACATTCTGCAAAAATAAATCATTTTGCATCCACTTCCCCCCACTCCTCTTCTGCTATGCATCCACCCAGCAGACCACTCCATTCCCTCACCTGGAACATGAACATAGCTAGTTTCTCATTGTAGTCCCACTGCTTCAAAGCTTGCTCTACTTCTTGGGGCATTGGCCCAGATGGTGAACCACAGCCTTGCCCTGGGAGCTGTCTATAAAACTCTGCAATTTTCTGCAGCTGCTCTGACAGGTACTTGGTGATGATTTGTGTCCATTCTGGAAAAGAGGAAACAGGTTAGCAATGAGTGCTATGGTAAACAGCAGCAGAAAAGAACCAGGCTGGTACACAGGTGGAAACTCATAAGTTCCTGTCATTTGAAAAGGACAAAAAGACAAAGAAACAAAAGTAAGTGCCACAATTTTAGCTTTGTCTGTGGCCTGAGGGTGGTAGGAAGGAAGAGGTATCCACAGAAATAAGGAACAAGAGGAAAAACTGTGTTTTGGGGGCAGGGTTACTTTGGACAAAAAAAAAAGCTAGGGAGAAAGATTGCTCAGCTGCAGCTGCTGAGAATCAGCAGGTAGAAAGAGAGGCTTTACAGTGGAGAGCAGTGTCCAGCCAGCCGGGTTTAGTGCCCTCAATCTGACAGACAGCAGAAACACTGGAAACATTTCAACTCTGAACTTGTTCCTAATATCTTTCAGACATCAATGTAAAGTTGTGATGGCTTAAAATTATTGTTTTTACTAAAGCCTGTGTAAGAGACAAACTCAATAGACAAAATGATGGCACAATTACACTCCTCTAGAACAATGCAGATGGCAAAACCCAAGGCAAAATATGCAAGAATGTGAAACAAAACACAGGGTCAGCAGCAGGACAAACACCCAAGGGAACAGGAGAATAAATGGAATAAGCACATGTAGCAAACCAACCAACCTTCATAAACAGAGCAGGTTGAGAAGGAAACATCTGGGATGGACACCAGTGCTCCATATAAAGTGCTTACCAATGAAGGGATCGATGACATGACGCTTCTTCACCTTAGTTTCAGTGATGGCAGCGTAATAGGCACAAGTCATTTTGATGAGCCAGGCTGCTCTCATTACTGGAACAGTGTATTTTGCCAAATAACCAAAGACCTCTTCCTTCTTGCTAAAGATGGGCACCTGTAGCAGAATCGAGAGGGAGAATTGCAACCAAGGACTTAGATGGGAACTATTCCAAGGCAACTACACACCCTGTAGGCACTGCAAGATGTGAAAAAAAAAAAAAAGAGGAGAAAGTACTGTGCTGCTCTGCATCTCAAAAGACCTACTGCAAGAATTCACTCATGGTCAGAAATCAACAGCACCAGAGCTGCATTTCAGTATAAACAGAAACAAAACAGAGTGAAGTAAGACAGAAACCAAGGAGATCACTGTAAATCCATGCCCTGAATACTGCAAACAGCTTTGAGGACATCTTCCAGAGAAGACACAGACAACTACAAAAGATACAGACTAAGGACTAAGTCAGAAACAAAGCATGTACCATAAAGACTGAAGAAAGACTGATTTTGTAAACAAAAGGGAGTAGTTACAAGAATCTTTTAATATCATGAATAGCCAGCACCAGACTGTGAGAAACAGGGAATTGAGTACCACAGCAGGAAGGAATTCATTAATCCCAGATTCAATATTCAAGATACAACATGGGAGCATACCAGTGAAATCATCAGACTGCAGATCTATAAATGAGGAAGGAATAATATCCCAGGAAAAGTAGAGCTGTGGGGCTTGTTTCCAGATGATACTACAGAGAGCAAAGGTATGCATGTGTTCACAGAGGAATGAGACAAACTCACACAGAAAATTTCCAACTGGTATGCACCTCGAAGTCCCTGGCCTACCAACAGTTGAACTGCCTACTTGCCATGTTTCTTACATTCTTCTCAATTATACTCTGATGCCTCAAAGACACAAACTACTTGGCTACTGACAGTCACTGCTCTCATGTGTAAGTCCCTGAAAACTGATGGAGCCCATTGCAGGAAACTGGGGACAGCCTTGGTTCAGGCTTTCATAATGACCTCAGGAAACTGACAGCCAACATGCAAAGAAGGACACAAGGACTAAATTTATAAAGAGAGAGATTATAAGAAAATCTGTTTATTTTCCCCCAAGAGTGACTCAGAACACCAAGGACCTGAAAAACTCCAACTTCTAAACTATGTGCTCTGCTACCATTTCACAACTGGGAATTACTTTTTTCCACAATGCATACCAGATTCCAAAGTTCCAGAGTACAAGCCCACTCTGATAGAGAGTTGGCTCCCCTTGCTATCAGGCTCAACCAAATGGCAGAGTAAGACCCTTCTTTCTTCTTTCATACTATATAGCATTCATTGCTACCAGGGAAATATCTAGCCCTAGACCCCAGGGCACAGAAAAGCTCTAGCCTTACTGAGACCAAGTTATAATACACATATTCTTCTCAGCTTAAAATCAGAAACATGTGTCACTGCAGCACAAGTCTGGGAATTCACTCAGTTGATTATCGCCAGTAATTCTCACTATAACTTTTGAGAACCTGAAAATCCCTCCACAATAGGAATGATCCTCACCTGAATAACAGACCAAAGGCAACAGTGGTAGCTCTTCTGAAAAACATCTGAATCTTAAAAAAAATCAGTCATATTGTACAAGCCAAAAGGCAAAGCTGAAACACAGCCTCCAAACAACAGATGAAGGAGCAGCTCTTCGGGTGGGGATGACTACAGCCAGTACACTACAAATCTTGGATATGTTCTTCAAGCTGAAAGCTTCATGAGATGCAAAGAAAAGAAACTTCTCCAATAGTAAAAACCTTCTACTATACAAACACTTCAGGAACAAGTATATATTAAACGCTATGCCCTGCCAGGTAGCCTCTCCTATAACATACCTTCTTAGCAAGATGAGTGAGGGGCTTAGTTCCAGCCAGATCTGTGAACCAGTTGTTTATGGCACTCTGAGAACGTGCTGTCACCAGCCAAAAGTTATCCTTCTGATTCACCTGGGGTTTGCGCCTGCCCGTGTCAGGCAGCGTATTGCACCGCAGCTTTTCTGCAATAATACTGCTAAAATTTGAACTGATCTGGGAAAAAAAGAAAAAAAAAAGAGAGAGAGAATGCTTCTAGACAACTTATTCAATAACCAAGCAGGGACTCAATTTGAGCCGGACACATCTATAAATACTTGTCAAACTAGACAGAAGGCTTCTTGGACAGGCATTGGCCAAGGAAAACAAATATACTGTGTTTATTGATTGCTTTCCATTCCAGGCCCTCCTGTCGGGGAGGCCAGGAAGTTAAAATCTTAGCTTTAGACACTGGGAAAATGGAGTTGAAACCTATTATATAACTCCCATGTTTAAATTGCCAAATGTTTCAAGAAATCTTGCCTCTTTTCTATCATGGCCATAATGTTTAACCAAACCAATAAGAAGTTTCCCACTTCTGGTATCCCACTCTTCTGCTTTAATTGCAGAATGTACGGAATTCTAGATGCTGGGTTTAACAGAGACTGCATATACAGACCTGCCCCTAGGACTTACAGAGAAAGACAAGAGGCCTGAGACCTGCTCTCAGAGGTGGGACGCAGTTTCAAACAAATGCAGAACTTTGACTCTACTGCCACAGAGGGTTAGGTCCTAAAACACTCGCCTTAAAGGAAAGGAATGAGAACCAGGACTGCCCAACACGCAGCCAGCCCGTACAAAGCAGTCCTGCCAAACCCCCACGCCATCCTGAGGGCTCTCACCTTCGCCGGGTTGAAATTGACATTTTTGGCACTGCCGTGCTCGTCCCCAGACACCGCCGGCTGGTTATTGAAACCTTGCTTGACGTTCAGAGCCGTCAGCTCATCCTGCGGGGAAAGGACGATCAGCCGGGCCTGGCAAGGCTTCTGCACAGCACACGCCCGCAGCCTCAGCTCACGCCAGTGCGGGACAGAGCAAGGCAGGGACCGGAGGGTCCCAGTAGGTCTCCCTCAGGCCCTCACTCCCAGACAGCGCCCCAGGCCGGCACCGGGAGGCAGGAACCGCGGGTCCAACGGCCAGGCCCTCCGCGCACAAGCTAGGGGCCCGGC
>NW_008598569.1:0-17274 GCF_000691845.1 Merops nubicus
AAAGCCAAGAATGAGGACTCGCTTCACGCAGCAGGTTAAGATACAGATCTCTGGGAATGGTTCTATACAGAAAACCAGAGATGTGAACAATTTATTGTATCTACATCATCTTTTAAAGATCTGATTGCCTCTAGTGCTCTCAACTTCTAGTTTTGTGAGACAATTTCAGATTTAGCCCTTGCCTGCATCCTTGACTTACATTTACAAAATGTAATATTTAATTTAGTTCCTCAGTTGAGCACAGAGCAAGCAGGCTCAGAGTTTTTTTAGTTGCCTTTTAGGAGGGAGGGAATTTTTGAAACACAAACATTTCACTACAGATTGCAACCCCACAGTAGAAGACTAATCCTAAAATGTTAAGTAATCAAAGATTTCTATTCCCTGTCGAGAAAAAAAAAAAAATTTAAAAAAAGGAATTTTCAACTATTTGTACAGATCTTGAGCTGGGGTAGTACCTTCAGACAGCCTAATCTCAGCCACCAAACTATTATTAGAATAATAATAATTATTATATAGGAAGCCAACAACAAAAGATGATGGTTTTCACTGGTTTTATAGCCAGGCTTTTCCTTGAGAAGCTGAGAAGAGGACAAAAGTCAAGGGTTTTGTAATCATGCCTTCAATTTCTGCAAGAAGCTGTAGAATCTTCCTATGGCAGAAACATGAAGAAACTAGATCCATTCTCTAATTTTTACAAAATACATAAGACTTGCTAATAATTTTGGTTTCAATGTCTTCAACCAAGGTGTATTTTTCACTTTTGATACATCAATGAAAAGCCATGATTTACTTTTATGATTTATGATAAACCTTATGATGTATCTAGCAGTAATAACACTCCCTGTCATGTTTCTGTCTTACATGCTACAAAGTACCAAACTCCATTTTTCTTAAAGTACTTCACATGAAACGCATTTCTCTCTTGACATGTATAAATACGTATCTAAAGGCAGTAATTTTACAGCATCTTCTCCCTTTTGTGCAGGCAGTTCAAGTTACCCTCTCACCTAAGGCTGTTTCTGTACTCCAAAACAGGTTTCAGTCCTGCCTTCTCCTTGAGTACAAATCAGAAGAAGAACATGTAACCAAGACCTATTTTCTCTAAGGCTTTAACTCACCATCTTCTCTAATTAAGCAACCATGGGGGTGTTTTCATCAAAAAGGAGGCTGGTTCTTCCTTTTGAAGCTTAGGCAAAGGACAACAGGCTATGTGTACTGTAACTGTAAGCACATTTCCTATGTCTTAGAATGCCCCAACAAATCAATTTGATAGCTGAAATATGCTGTTTTAAACCTCCTGTTGCTTCAGAGAGCATCATATATGATACTTTTTTTCTCAGTGAAAGCTGTAAACCCACTGTAGAGTTGGCCAAAGTGCCTCCAGAAAAAGCTAAGTGCACCTTTTCAGGACCAGAACTGGCCCCATGATCTTCTGCTGCACACTACCCACAGTTTTGCTTGGGTCTAAAGCACCTCTGAGTAATTAAATATATTTCCTGAGCACCTTCTTTAATCATTATTTCTATTAGAGCAATTTAGGAACATTTCTTTTGTACAACTGTCTCTACCCTGGCCAAAGCTGAGCCCTTTTGAGAAAGCCTTTTAAAAAACTCTTTAGTCCTCCAGAAATGGTCCAAGCTAAAAATATACTGTTTCCTTTGATTTCTGAAGAAACATAGGGCACAAAAAAACCCCATGCATCCAAAACCAAAACAACTTGTTTCAAGAGCAAAACCTTTCATCAGGTAGTTGTTTTTAAGCACATGTAAAAATAAAACTCTTTAGTTGCCTTCTTTTTGTCTCTCATCTTCAGTAATTTTTCAACTTTCTTTCTTAGGATTTCTGTAAAGGGTAAACTTGGCACCTCTCCCTCCTTTGGACAGCAAGAAGAAATAAATTATGTCATACAGTGCATTTTTACTCCAGGTCTTTTAAAATTATATACGTTTTCAACCGGACAGAAATTCCCAGTCACCTAATCATTTTATTAATGACAAACTTAAAAAAACAAACAAACAAACAAACAAACAAAAAAACACCCAACCAAACAAAAAAACCCCACACCCAATCAATTTCCTCCATGCTAGATAAGCAGCAGCTGGACTGGTATGATGGAAATACCTGTGGTGTCTAGAAAACATCAGGTACCTTACTAATTTAAGAGGAAAATAAGACCTCAAGTACTTATAAGATACCCAAATCCTAAACTATGAAATGGAAATAACCACTTTGTCATGCAGATGTGCAGAGCTGCAGAGGTAATATAGCTAGGTTGTTTGGCTACAAGGCTTAAGGCCACCTGGTTTAAGACATTTCCATTGGGAGTTTTAAGCAGCCCCATCTCCCTTAGGGGATTCTGAGTAGTAATTCTTCCCTACATCTGTGTCAGCAGGGTTTCAGTTCAAGAGTCCTAGCAAATTAATGATATTTCATGTTTCTAGGTGTATATGTTTTGTCCAAATGCCACAGACCATGTCTATTTTACTTTTACTTGCAGTACAAACTGACCTTTTATTGTTCATTTGAAAAGTCTTTGCTTCTATATCTTATTTTCTTCTATTCCTTTATTGTTCCATAACAGATATGTGCTATTCAGTAAGTTACTTGAAAAATTACCACTTTGCTCTAGTAATGTATTAACACTGTGTAAAAGCATGATGAAAGGCAGTTTAGAGCATGCTTTAGCATTTCTCCATTCTATTTTTATGGAAAGGAAAACATTTCTGATTATTTAATGTTGTATTAGCTTCCAATTTGCCTCATCTCACTGTGATTTATATGATTCCATGTCAGAACTGGGGATTCCTTATAAATCATACCAGGCAAATCAATAAAATGAAATCAAACAAATCATGGTATTAAACAATGTTTCACAACCTAGATTTTTATTGGCTTATATAAACTTTAGTTAAAATTAAATTTAATTAGTTTTAGTTAGGTTATCTGCCATTGTATAGCAAAATGACTGCTCTGCTGCCTGTTCTGTATTTGTTTTATTCTGATATAAAAGTCAGACTTTTGCACAGTACAGTGTTGAAAGGTATGGAAATTACATGAGAATATAAAGCACTGGGAACATCCCTGGATGTCAGTGGAGTAGTTTGACATTTACTGTGATATTACACAAGGGATTAGACCCTCTAACAGTGACACTCCAGGAAGCCATATCGTTGTATCACTTGGCATGTGCCTGACGTAGCAAGAGTTGAAAGACAGTATTTGTGGAAATAAACAGCAAGGAAAACAGTTCGAGACTGTGAGAAAATAATGCAAAAATGCCACAATGTGTGCATTACAAGAGCTCTCAAACCAAGTCCTTCCTTTCATCCTTAACAAATTAACTCTTCACGTAATGCCAGCTATGCCGGTTCTCTCCATTTATCTACCATATATCACCTCTCTCACAGCAGATCCTTCACACCTCTTGGGTATAAAATTGGAGATCGAAGTGTACAAACCAATAAATCCATTTTGGCTAAAAATGCATTAACTCTCTCTGGAATAATAATCAACCTCATTAGACCAAATTTCCAACTTAGTTTAGTAACAGTCATAACAACTATTATTTACTCACAGTGTTGGCCAATTCTGATGAACATACCTTTTGGAAAACATGTCTATCAATTCTTTATTGACTAAGATCTCAAGATGTAGATGTTGAGAACACACATTTTCTACTTGCTCCATGCCTCATAAAGTAAACATTTAAAATTTCTGACTACCAGTGTTTCTAGTTCTATCACATCTATTTTGAGGGAGGACAACCATGCACATGGTATTGAAGATTTCTGGACAGGTCTGAAAACCTGATTTTGATCACAGCATAGTAATGTTTTCTTTCTTATTCTTTATGCCTCCTCTATTATCCCCAGTGTCCTACTTGCTCTTCTTTGTGTTGTTCTGGGCTGTTCTCTGGAAAGCGCGTGATCTCTCCCTTGCATAGTAATAGTGCAGTTAGAGCCTACCATGCACAGAAATACAACAATTTTCTCCCTGTATGTGTTAATTTGTGTTATTGCCACTGAATTTAATCTGCAATTTTATTGCCTGGTCACCTAGAATTGCAGGATTCTTCTGTACATTTTGGCAGTCAGCTTTGGATTTGTCAGAATAAGACACTTTTAGATCATCAATCTAGTTGCTTTCTTGGCTTGATTATTTTGTTTCTTTTTATGATCTTTTATGAATACTTTGAGTAGAACAGTTCCAAACACTTTTTCCTAGGATAACTAAAGCCTGATCATTCATCCCTGCTTTCTTTTCCACCTTTTTCACTATTTTTATTACTCTTCCAGGAGACAAAACCTCAAGTCAGTAAGAACATCTGGTTAAGGGCCTTGCTAGAAAATCCATGCACATGATGCTGACCAAACTGTCCTGTGCACACACATTAACTCTTAACCGCAGTAGGAATTTCTGCAAAATTCACATCACCTCTTCCCCTCAGTACTACCCCTATCCATGAGTCTTCCCATCTCTTTCTTTCCATAACTCCTGTTTCCACACCAGATGCAGAAATCAAGATTCCTGCAACACAGCCATCATTCCTTATGAGTTTTTAAAGACTGGCATTCTTTGCCACTTTCCCCCCTGCTACTAAGATATATTTAAACACCACATATTGCTTGTTCATCAGTTTTACACTAGAGATCCTCAGAGAGCTTTAGGACACAAGCATCTGCACCTGTATCTACATTTAGCTAAACTACAGCAGTTGTTCTATCACCCAATGACCCCTCCCCAGCTGAGAAGGGATATCATAAAAAGGAGAGGAAACCCGCAAGTTTAACTGAAAACAGATACAATGACACAACAAAATTAATAATATTAATACTAATGTCAATGTAAAGCAGACAAGGTTATAGTCAACCCAGCAAAGGTATGGCACTCACAATAAACAGCAAAGCAGTCCTCAGGAGCAGAACGATGGGAGAGCCCCTTCAGGGATGGGGAGAAGGAAGAGCAGGAGCAGAAGGAATTCCTGTCCTCAGCAAACCCTCTTTATACTGAGCATGACATTTGTGGTGTTGGCTAGACCTGTAGCCCTCTTGGTTCAGCTGCCCTGGCTCCTGCTCCTCCTGGCTTGAGCTCCTGACTGGCTTAAAACTGCTAACAGCCTGCAGACCATGGCTGGCCTAGGACCCTGTCCCAGCAAAATCAGGGCACACTGGCAATTTGTAACTGTGAATTTCATTGGTTTGCTTTAAAAAAGTTTCTACTGAGGTCTCAGCATGGGATGGTTTCTCAGACTCAGCCCAGTGTGGGTCCCACCACTGCTGTGATCTCTCATGCAGAGATTCACTGCACCTGCCTGCAGTGGCCCCTTACACCCTCTCCTCCCCCTCCCCCTGCCTCTGCCCCTGCAAGGCTCTCTGCCTCACCAGGCTGTGTGAAATTTTCCATCCTCAGCTCTTAGGCTTTCAAGGATCTTTGCCTCAAAGTTTTCTGATCCATCTGCTGTCGTTATACCATCTCAGCTACCAGAATTTTCTTTTTTTTTTCAATTTTTTCCTGTTCTTCCATATTATTCGTGTTTTAAAGGATATCTTTATTGCTTCTAATAACATATTCTACACTGTTGTTTTGCCTCTTTTTTTTTCCCCTCTAAACAATTTTTTTTTAAACAACATATTTACATTTAGACCAGGCATCTAACAGAGCATCTTTAAATAACCTCGATGCCCTTGAAATCTGCTCTTTTAATTGGCTTCCTTCATTTAATGTTGCCCTACATAAGATAAAAGTTACCATATTGGGTGTTTGATGTGTCTTTTTCATCTCTGAGGATGCTGAATAGAAAAGTAGTATATTTCACCAGCTGATTTTCCTCCTTCAGCTTCCCTGAATACTTGATCCAATAAAGAAGATTAACATGTCTGAAAATGTCACCTTTTCACCAAAGCCTATATGGTATTTATCCTCTTTGCTTAGGGAAAAGTGGAACAGAAAGTATTTTCTCTACTCTGCAAATTAAGACCGGTTTCCTTCTAGTAGCATATTCTCTAGACAATCTTATCTTTTAAACAACCCCCAGTTATTTGGATTAAAATCCACTTATTTGGTGAGTAGATGTCAGATAAGGAATAGGAATAAAAAGGAGGCCAGCTAATGGTTTCTCCAATATTAAACTTTGAGAATCTATATTGCTTGCTGAAGTGTCATACATGTTGCTGTGCTCTTGAAGACTTATTCAGCAAAATAAAACCTCAGGGTAAGATCAGCTGTGTTGCTTCTGGATGCTGGAATGAAAGGCAGATCTGTATACCCTAAGATGAAAGTCATATTCAAGAAATCCTAATTCACAAGGGATAATAATTTTGTACATATAAACCATGGGTGTGCATGTTCAAAGTGAGCTCTTCTTTCCATTATTTCCACTGCTTTCCCAAATGGGGATTTGCATTTGCAAATTGAGCAACAAGGGAACTAAATGTAAAAACTAGGCAAACTAGGAACAGAATCTGTGTGATCCAGTGTTTGTGTTTAGCAGCCCAAAATTCACAAATCCACCCTAAGGCAGTGATTATCATGCAGTATGGGAAAGAATTCTGCTTTTTTGGAAGATTTCCTATATATGCCATCTGAAAGCTAATTTAGATTCATGGAGATTATAACAGAGCATCACTAAAGCATTGTAGACATTTGGGGAGAAGCGGTTTCTGCTTTCAGGTTTTTGTATTCTGAAATACCTACAGCAGACTGTAGAAAGTAGAGAATCCAACTCAGAGCCATCACATCCGTGCTATCGACTGCAAGTAACAAGATTTGTGTCACCTCATCAATCAGCATAACTGTGCATAACGCACGGTTAGTCTTTTCACTTACCCAGTACTGACAGGCTCTCTTCTCAAGACTCATACCATAAACAGACCTCCAGGTAGAAGCTGAGCAATTGCACCCTGCAAACCAGTTGAGAAGGGATTGCTTCATAGTGGAGGACAGCATCTGTAGAAGCAGCTGGACTGCACATGTGACTGACTCCCTTGTTTTGATGGCTATGGCACTAATTTGCATCCATGCAGAATTCTAAATGAGATTTAGAAAAGAGGAAATCCATAGGGTTGTTACTAGTTTTCATGGAGGCGAGTCTGTTACCCTCCTTTATATTAAGCCCTCATCAATGAGATAGAAAAAAGCTCCATAAAAAATTGTCCTGTGCACATTAGATGCAGAATGAATGAGATACCAAAGGCTGGTAAGTGGATCATTCAAACAGGAGTGGATGAATTTGCCTCCAAGGATCTCTGTCACTTTTGTTATTAAACTAAATACCAACTTACCATTTTATATTCCTCTTACTACACTTTTTACCAAGCTGTATTTACCACATCCCTGTTGTACATAAGATCTCACTCACCTGTGAGTACCTCTGGTACTGTGAGTACAAGCCTAAACCATTAAAGTGGTAGGCCAATTCTAGATTAACATACAAACTAGAGTGTCTTCAAGAATCTTTACTGAAAACCATTACAGATAGAACAAATTCTGTTACTGTCCTCTCTCTGAGGGCATCTCTCCAAGGCAACAGGATGCAGAGCCCCATGGGGGTTCCCAGCACAGCTGAAAAACAATGTGACCCCCACCAGCATGCTGGATATTTTACTTTCCTGGATCAACCAGTGTCATGAGAAGACAGGTGGCTTACCCTGAGCCCCTGTAGATCTCGCAAATCAACACAGTTTATCCACCAAGGTTAAGCAGGCTTTAGGACAAGATTGTGATATAAGCACAGTAAAGTGGACATAACTCCCAGGGAATTTGGCTCATGGTATTGATTGCTGGGGGGATATAAATGAATACAGCAGGAGGCTACAAATTTTGAATACCCATCAAATACAAATAAGAGACTATCAGTTTACCTCATTAGTTTTCACGAGGATAAAAAGCTCAAAATATTATATGGGTATGTTTCCTGAAAATAGGTTTTTGGCAGGAAACAGAGCTGTCAACAGCAGGAGAAAAAAAGTGTTCATCAAGAGATGCTTCCTAAACAGACATCAGGGATGTCACTCAAAAAAGCTTAAGGATGAACAGGTCTTGAAAACCATACTTCACTTTTTATACCACTGATTACTGGTGTCAGAGATTTTCGATCTCTTGAAGAGACAGCATTTCAATCTCTTACATGGGCAGACTTGCCCATATAAATACCTAGGAAAGGGATTTTCTTGAGTTTGGAGATGAAACACGAGTCTATCCCAATGAATCCAGAGAACCTTTTCCTACTCCTTCTGAAGAGGTGTCATCAGGAATACCAGCTAAAGCCTCCACCTGCACAGAATGTGAAAGGTACTTCACACAACCAAGACCGAATAGATTATATCTGATCCTTTCTCTCCCAGACCAGGAATAACCCTTCTCTTTCTAGAACAACTAAAGACCAGATTCAATGTTCATTTTTAAACCTGGAATCTTTGATGCACAATGCCTCTCCTAATGTGTGTTACACAGAAGGAGACACTCTGCTCAGGGATGCTTCACCTCTGAACCTCACGTCTTTCTGCACCAGGTAGGTGCCAGCTGCCCAAACACTAAGCAAGAAGGAAGATAGTTTGGTTCCATCACGAATACTTAAAAATAGTCACTGATAAAATATAGCAGAGGGAGTCAAAATCTCCATTTACATGGAAGCAGTGCTGCCACAAGTAGCCTGCAAAGTGGGCATTTAAACAGCCCATGTGATTCAGCATCAGAGATACCAGTAGAAGTCATTCCTGTCCATGGGTAATGAGAAGAGTGCCTGGGGCAGGTTTTCCCATAGCATTTAGGCATTTGCACTCCTGATTATTTCTCCTGATCACCTCCCACTCATGAGAGCTGGCAAGTAGTTTTCTCACAAAAAATCAGAAGGTGCTGGGGAGGATGGAGATGGCCAAAGTGCTCACACAGAAGCCAGCACAGTGAGTTAGCCAGGCATCACCTACCCCAGCAGGGTGGCAAAGGGAAACATAAAGGACCTGACCCTTCACTGATAAGCAGGGAAGGGGAAATGTGGACAACAGCAGGAAGGAGGGAAGTTAATTTAATTTTTCTTTTCTAGTGAGTCTATGGTAAAAAACCAAAACTATGTTAAAGCAAAGAGGAATGAAACAGGTAACAACCACAACAGACATGGCATAAGATGCTGCAGCCACTGAAGGAAAAGTGTAATTTGTTTGGTAAGCTTTTTCTGGGCCACTTAACTACCATGATAGCTGTTTATTCTTCCTTCTCTTCTTCTGCTAAATGTTTACTATTCCACACAGCACTCAACCTTGTCCTCAGTAAGGATGGTCATCAATCAGGAGAAAACCACGTCAGTGTGTTTAGCTTCCATCCCACACTCCAGACTCACCAGGCACCCAGAAGTAGGTGCTCAGCTGGGAGTAGCAAGGTAGTGATAAGTTTCTCCTGCTTTTTATTCCCACCTTCTGAAAAAACAGAGTGCAAACAATAGTGGTAATGCACTGTGCTTCTGCTGAACACAAATGCTCCAAGAATCAATAGAAATAATTATTTAACCATACATACACTGCAGACAGTTTATTTTGCTTAATCCCTTTGCCCTTGCCCCTGCAAAAACTCTGTTGGTACAGCCTAAATAGGTGACACGCTAATATATTAGAGTTAAATACTCAAGGTAAATAAATCACTCCTTTTTTTGTGCTTTTTCACAGCACTGTGTGCTCTCTCCTCTGCTTCACATATGGGGAAACAGAAGTCCTAGTAGTTAGGTGTTCTTATTGTGTGATAACATAAAATATCAACAGTAAATCTATGCTACATTTAGAAATCTATGATACAAACTCTGTTCATAGAAACTAGGATACCTTTGGAATTTGGCTGGCTATAGTAGCTTGGTCTTTCAGGTTGGCGGAGCTGTGCTTCACTGTGGCTAGATTAGGGACACTGTTCACACAAACCAGACAATATTAGCTCAAACCCCAGTAACTCTTACCATTCCTGATTACAAATAAGTAAAGAAGACCTGGATTCCCACACTTTGTATTTTCATTCTGGCAGAAAAAGCTGCACATAGCATACAGCAAAGAGATCTCCCCACTTCCAGGGCAGAATAAGCCACGTATCATCTCACATAAAGCATCTGCAGTGAGAGAACAATACTATGTCCATCAATGCTCAAAATCCCCACCAGAGTTTCCACTGGCTTCACTCAGGTACAGGTCACAAAACCTGAACCTCTAGTCTCCACTAGCACATTCAGATGCTGAGAAAAGTACCTTGGCAAATATAATGGGAAGTTCCCTCCTCACAGAGAAAATAAAACAACTTGTATTTGCTCAGTGTTTTGCAATAAGACCAACGTGTCTCCTTCTGTGTCGTCACTGCATGATCTGCACCAGACTAGGGTAGACACATTAAGATGAAAGCACAGGACAGGTCTGATCCAAACCCATTGAAGGCAACTGAAAGGTACCTGCTGACTTCATGGGGCTTTGAATGCAACCCTTTGAGAACACTGACGCTGTTATGAGACTTCTTACCAAGCCACACGCCTCAAGCATAGCAGGATTTATGCTTGCTAAACCACCACCACAGAGCTCCCAGCTCAGAGCTGGTGGTGGGGTGTTGCAAGGTTGACCATCCTGGCAGAAAGCACAAGCCTGGCACAAAGTGGGGTTAACAGAGGGGGAGTGAGAGGACAATTTCAATACTCCTACCATTAGCTGCTCTAAATTCAGGTGTCATGCTGAATTAGACTTGGGATAGAAACCTAGCTATTATTCATGTGCAGAAATCCAACTGCAAAGATGTCAAGACATTCACTTAGGCAGGATAATCTTTTGCTTGAACATGTTTTAAGTGCAATTATATTAAGAAAAAATTAGCCTTAACGTTTTTTTGCTTTTCTTTTTTTTTTTTTTTTTAACTAATTGCTATGGAAACTGATTAAATTGCAAGTTTATCTCTTTCCTCATTTATCTGACAAAACCATTGTGCCGTATATTTCTTGTATTGCAACAGGCTAAGGAGCTTATGTCAGAGCCCTCTCTGGTTTTGAAAGACAAAAAGAGTATATGTGTGTAGGGAGGGAGGAGGAACAGAACCCACCAGTTGTCTGGGTATTTCTCTTTGGGGACTGTAATTCATCATAAAAGTGGGGGCTTTACTGTTTATGATCTCCAGCAGAATTTTAGGGACATTGTAGGCATTTTGAGGTGTGTAATAAAGTGTTACTGCATTCACCTGGAGGGCGTTAGGAATTTGGTTTAGCCATGTCCTTTTGAAAAACTTTGTGGAAAAGCTTTCACCCACAAAGATCTCAGTTCAGCTTCTGCCTGTCTGAAACCAAGTGGGATGCATGTGAAGGAAAAACATGAATGTCCAGTAATAGAAAAAATAAAATACAGAAAGAAAACTGAGAAGGGAGGGGAGGTGAGTGAGATAAACTTTTATTTTGTTCAGCTATTTAGCAAGAAATAACCTTGTTCCACCTCTGCAGAATAAAACCACGTGACAAAAAAAAAAAAGCAGAAGACAAGATAGGAGTCTTATGTACATTTTCACAGAAGAATCTAAGGAGCAGAGGAGCCAGGGTGGTTTGGATAAACAGGACATTTGTAAAGAGTGCAGAAAACTGGGATCTTGAGTCCCTACCTCAAGGCTGTTTCCCACGGGCTGAGGTAGTGTTTTCATCTTGGTACAGAGAAGACCATCGTAGGACCTGCCCAAGTACAACTGGTGATTTAAGGGGGTCAAGGGCAGGATGTAAGCTCTGAATGAGCCCTGTGGTATCAGTGTTTCTACAGAACTAAACCTCTGAGCTGCAAGTTCAAGTGCTGTAGGAACCAAATCTCTCTGGTTCCCTGGGGAACTTTTTTTTTTTTTTGGGGGGGGGGGGGGGGGGTAGATAAATAACACAAATTTTAAAAAGAAGACTCTTTGGCTTACAGACTTGCTTCCCACCTACTTAACAGAGGATTTTGCTGCCTTCAGGTCCCCTGACTCAGGCCCCAAGAAATCAGGAATCAAGATGTTTGAGGCACTCACACTGCGGTTTCAAATCCTTACAGGACTGCTACCTTTCACTTGAGTTGACTTGCTGCTTTTTTGCAGCCTTTCAACAGCTTATGATATGAAAGGTGGGCAGTAGAAGCTGAAAAGAGCTGGCCCATTTGTATATTAGGTCTGGCCACTCAGCTTTTCACCCAGGTACAAACACAGGATTTGGACCACCCCAAATTAGTTGCTTCACTGACTTTCAGTCCTCAAACCCATTTTTAGTACCAGCATTTCAGCTCTACTTAGTGCAACCATAGAATATCTCCTTTTTTAGGCAGAAATATCATGGCTGGAAGCCTACAAGAAACCTCTTCTACAACTGTAGTTTGGGGCTTGGTCCCTCAGAAGCAAGTACAGGGCAGATTTTATCATTTATCTTTCCTTTGCAGTGATTAGCAGTGTGCAGAACTGAACACAAATATGTCTCAGAATTGGAAGGAAGAGTGCTGGTGTTGTCAGAGCCACCCTCCCAAAGCCTCACTTTCCAGACTTTTACCCTTTTTTTGCCCACAAGAACTGATGTAGTACTTCAAAAAGAAATGTCTTTCTAGGTTCGTTACCTCTGCCTCACCATCCTGCCCCTGGTACTTGAGCATGTTAGGTCCTGTACAGTTACATCACAGGGTGTTATTATGCCCAGAATTAAGCAGGAAATCAAGATGGAGAGAAGACACCTGCAGATAAGCAGATCCTGTGACATGGGAGCTGCTCCATACTTTTATCTAAAGACATCACAAGACAGTAGCAGAACTAGATCTCCCTATCTCTGGTTTATCAATCAGTGTTGGTACAAGATCATCCGACCTTTTGTACTGCAAACTGATAGTTCTTATAAATATATTATTGCATCAAGGATAACCTTCCTCTCTACACACAAACCCCCTTAGGGTTGGGTTTAGATTCTCCAGTAATCTGGGTCCAGCAGAGATTCCCCAGAGAGCAGCAACTGTATAAAACATCATTCCTTTTTTTTTTTTTTTTTTGGTTTGTTTTCTCATCCATGTTAATCTATTCTGTATCTGTGGTACCTGCATCACCTGCAGATACATTTCTGCATCAGCCAGTGGAGTTTATAACTCTCTGCATCTGTTAAAATGGTCACATACACCATTCATACACAGTTCATATGTTATACACCTAGAGATACTTAAATGAGACACTGATAATCTGAATAATCCATTTTCTTGGACAATTCAAAATCCCTCTCCTCAAGCTGGATGTGTTCTTTTACTTTCATGAAATTACTGTAATTGCTTAAACCACTTTTGTTGAGATATTTTTTTCTACCTTAATTATCTTGTCATTTACTGTTAAAGATGTTAATATGGTCATTAAATGCCACAAATAGCTTTCAGTTTTTGCTCTCTGTCTGGCTCATATTCCTGCAATTCCGAAGTGCCCAGCCATATGCATATTTTTATACTTTGACATGTCTTAAACTATGCTCAATACCAACTTTATTACAGCATTAAATTGATGAACTTGCTGTAATAATCAATGTGTAAATAATTAATTTAATGGTATAATAAAGAAAACGGCCCACTCTGTGTTGAGTGTGCTGAGCTGCGGTGACATTTTGTGGCCGTGCATGGCAACATTTGTATAAGCTTCATTTAGAGAAGGTGGTAGGTTAATTGGAACAAAACACAAATGCTGTTCAGCATCCATAATAAGCAGTACCAGTGATAGAAAGAAGAGGAAAAAACTGAAAACTCTGTTTCCACTCCTTTCATACATCCTCTCTCAAAATAATATTCAGAATAAGCAGATATCTTTAATTTGTACTGAGATGTTGAAATGCTGGGGTCTGAACCCCGAGCCCCGAATTAAGGTTGACATATGGGTGATTCCCACAGCCCTTCATAAAGAGGGGGTGAGTTTGCCTTATAGCTCCCCCCCAGGGTGCGGCCGGCCCTGCAGGGAGAGCCAGAAGGGAAATGAGCCCCAGGGGTCCCGCATTGAGTTGACAAAGGTCAGGTGTCTGCTTGGGGATAAAAGCTGGGACCACTTCCAGGGAGTCAGGAGTGTCTGTCTGTGGAGTGCACTTCACAGAGCTTCCTGGTTCAGGGAAGACCTCCTGACTCTTCCTGGAGCTGGGCCCTGCTCTGTTTAGACCTTTGTGAACGCGGGCTGATCAGGTGAGAGTTGCCATGTGGGCACCTTTTTCTTATGTATTTAACTTGCTGGTCTGGCTGTTTCCCATGCCAACTATGGGCAAACTTGGTTCACTCTTTGTACCACCTGTTGTGGGCTGAGTCACATCTTTTGTGGGATCGTTGGGGGTGGTGTCAATTATGTTCCAGCTGACTGATCTGTTTGTACCCCCAGCGATCATTCATGGAATGTCCTTTTTGTACACAATACAGTCTGTGTATTGGTTTATCTTCCTGCTGGCTGTATCATTTTTGTTGGGCCCGGTCATTGGCAGAACAGATGTTTTCATACATTTATCTGAAAATATACTAAGATATCTCAGCAGACAGCAAGTTGCTTTCTTCCTCTGCAAACAAAATGTTTGTAGCTCCAGACTCCTGTTGCAGTAGCTGGGTGACGTGCAGGTTAATGATATAACTTGCTTAGATTCCAGAGTTTCTTCAAGAAAAATTTAAACTAATGGAAGCTGCAACCAGTCTTGGAGGGGTAACACTCCCCAGCATGACACATGGTAAGTGTATGTTAGCCAGTGTTCCTTGGTTTCCAGTTACTGTACACTCATGTACTTCCCCCATGCCAAAGTCTGCCCCAGAGCAAAACCCAAACCCAGCAGTTGAAGAACTGAAGGCTTCTATGGCAGCAACATTGATATTTACCTGTAGAAATTAAAAGCTTCAGCTAGGACTCTAGAAAAGTGCTCTTAAATCTTTCAGATTGATCACTAGCCCTCTTTTCTAGTGCGGTTTGTGTATCAGTATTTCTGAGCCACGCTCTTTTACCTCCCCAGGGTGCTGCACTCACACCATGACAGTTACAGAAGAACCAAGACTGATATGCTAAAAAATGCTAACTGACAGTCAAAGTTAGCTCTGCAGATGGATTAAACTAGAAAACGTTTTTTTGCCAAAATGTGGATAATTATTACTGAATTAATTTTTAATGTGCTCAGGCTGACTGCAATATTTTTTCATCAAAAACATAATCCTAAAGTACGTTACCAGAAGAGGTTGCCTTTGCTTTTTATTTTCCATCTTTCATGGACTGAAGGGGTAGGTATGAGAGATGCTCTTAATCCATCACATCAGCAGAGGCAAAGCACAAGAGGAGTGGTTAATCCTCTCTAGTATCAAGCATCTGACAAGGACGGGTCCTTACAAGCAGGATCTGAAGACTCTTTACTCTGCACAACTTGCAGCTGGAAAGACCTCATGCACAGCATATGCAACAGCTCTGCTCGAGGGTCAACTGCCTCTTTCATGGGTGATTTGCAATATTACAGGTCTCTCAAAATAAATTTACCATTTGCATTCTGTGAAGGCACTAAAAATAAATAGATAAAAAAAAAAAAGAAAATAAGAGCTGTGGGGTTTCTATCATATTCAGCAGTAGAATATGCACAGAGTATTTGCCACCCTTTGCACAAACACACTAGACATCATCAGCCCACAGGGCTCCTGCAGATTTACATGAATTAGCAGCAGGCACTTCAGCAACACACTGGGCTCGATTCAAAGTGACATGCAGCAACACTTGGTGTTTGTGTGTAGACCACCCCAGAAGGTTCACAAATTCAATTAAGGAAAAATGCAACGAGCTGTGGCAGGGAAGATAAATGTTATATAGGCAGGAAGGCATCACTTATAGCGACTAGTCCACAGGTGCTGCTCAAGTGTCTGTGCCTAGAGAAGTAGAGAGCGCATCAGAGATTCATCCCATGTATAGCCAGGGCACCTCACAAGCTCATGGCAGGCACACACATGGCACAAACCCTGGCTGCGGCACAGCCCAGTGCTTTGCTGAGCCTTTGGAAGTCCCAATAAGTGTTGTGCTCGGTAGGAAGCAGGTATTACTGGTATACTAAGTTCTTGTCTTTGTATAGGAGGAGTTTCCTCCTTGCACATAAACAAGACTTTGAGCACAGCAGCAGTAGGGTTTCTTTGGGAAGATGGAGAGTCTGGCTCTAATAGTATGTACACAGACTTTGGATGTGATAGGAAACTAGTTCTCAACAGAAAAGCTATCATTTATAAACCTGAAACATTTCTAAAATACACTGTATTTATGGGACTTGTCACAGCAATGTTTCCAGTCAAAGCACAATATGTCATTTAAGCATGGAAGCTGTTTCTCCAAAACGTGTTTAGCTCAGACAATCTGCTGTCTTAAGGATCATGTGTAAAAGATGCACTGCATGTTCCTCTGCCATCACCACACTTCAAAAACTGCTTATATAAATTATTGAACTGCCTACTGCAGCGTATCCTTGTGAGCCTGGTAGTAGCTCTTCTAGAGGAGAAAGGAGGGGCTTCAGCCAGCATTTAAGTGATCTGCTCACCTTAACAGAAGATCATGGCATGGACTTCTCTGTGATAGCCCTTCCCACCAGCAGACCCAGAATGCTTTTTTAGCTTTATGCAGATCGACAACCTAAGCACTAGATCACAAATATTAAGCATGGTCTCCAGCACTGCATCTGTCATCAGTTGTGGGTTTGACCAGTAACATGCAGAGGGTGGCACCCAAGGCTGCAATGCATCCCTGTTAGCAAGAGACAAAACATCTGCTGCCTTTGCTCATTACCCACTTTTGGTGGGCATAATGGTATTAACAGTTAACTGCAGGATAGGGATGACCTGGAAGGATCTTCCACGAGGAGTCCTGACTCACACTTTTAAGTCCTTATGTTTGAACAGGTATTTAGCTGACAAATATCCCAAATAAAGCCTTATTTTGCCTTTAAAAGAGAGGAGGGGGAAGCCTACTGTTCAGGGATGTCTCAGCTGTAGTTCTCTCCCACCCTCTAGTAGGGTTTTTTAAGTTTCAATACTTCAGATACTCCACATGAAAGTCCCTTACTGAGAATTCACTATTGCTTAGTCCATCCACAACACCTTGCATGCAAGGAATATGCTCCTCTCCTCAACAATGCATTTCTTTTATACTTTGCCAAAGACCAGCAGGTTGGATTTGTCATACACCAGCCTGGCAGCAGATTGCTGATCTCTTCCTGGTTTCAAATAAGTGTTGGGATGTGGGGGGCAGAAACCACCCATAGCCCCCTCCCCCCCCTCTTTTTTTCTTTAGGAGCATTTTCATTTGAACTCTTTTTTTATTTTT
>NW_008598570.1:0-606 GCF_000691845.1 Merops nubicus
GTTACTACTGTAGCTAACTTATGTTTAAGACATTCATTAACATTCATTGACCTGTACTTTGAACCTAAATGTCGTTTTCTGATGTGTGATGTACCACTTAAAACATCACAGCACTCTTCTGCTTGCTTAACTTATCACAATGCAAAAAGAGTGACACTAGTAACATACAAGAAACTCGGCAAAACAAGAGGAAATACAAGCTCACAATTCCTGTCAGTTCCAAAAGCACCATGGATTTTAATTTTGTTCAAAGTTTTCACCAAAAATATTTACTGCCCCAATAGAGATGCTCCACTGATTACAGGACCAGTTTGACTCTCAGTGCAGTTTTCTCCTACCGCGTGCTGCCAGATGATTTTTTAAAGTGGCAACTATTAAAATATACATCAATATATTGTTTCTAAGAAAATGCTGCTTCTATAATGCTCCATTATTACTAAATGCACACTAGAGTCAAAACAACCTCCATAAGCAGCAGCTTTTTGTAGGAATTTAAGAAAAAGTTATTCTTACCAAAACTAAACTTGCAACATTGTACACACACATAGAAAGGTCAAAGAAACCTTCAAACAAACATCACAGGAGCACTGCTAAACTTCAGAAAGT
>NW_008598571.1:0-1084 GCF_000691845.1 Merops nubicus
TAGAAAATCACGGCTAATGAGAGAAAGGGGATACACCAAGGACAAAAGCTGATCAGAACTGGTTCAAAACCAGTAAATTTGCCAAATTACCTCATTCCAGACGAGGGGTGAAAAGTACATCGCGAGGAAGACATATGGCCTTCCTCCAAGGGACCCTGCCCACATTTCCAAGACCCTGTCCCACAATTACCAGGAGGATCTGCGCAAGCGCAAGGAGCTGATAAACTAATTATAATATGAAGCAGGAATAGGCGGGGTTAGGTAATGAATATGTATAGGCGTCAATTAAATATGTAGTGTTTTACTGTATAAATATAAGATGATTTACTAATTTGGTGTGCACGTTTGTGGTGGAGCGATCCCCCGTGCATCTGCGTGCAATAAACATACCTACTTTATAACTTTCAGATTATAGAGTTTGTTTCCGTACGTCACAGGGGATCTTAGGAATACCGTTACCTAAGACTAAGAAAGAGCTGTGATGGTTTCTAGGACTAACAGGATATTACAGGACCTGGATTGAGGCCTTTTCGATCCTAGCCACACACCTCTATGACCTGTATGTTAGTTAGAACACAAGATAACCCCCAATGTAGTAATATGGACACCAGAAGGAAAGCAGAGCTTTGAAATATTAAAGAATAAGATAACTACAGCTCCAGCTTTAGCCCTTCCAGACCAGGAGAAAGAGTTATATGTAGATGTTAAACAGGGTTATCCTAAAGGAGTTCTGGTACAGGAGTATGGGGGCAGTTGGGAGACCAGTGGCTTATTTTTCCAAGCTGCTGGATCCAGTGGCCAGAGGGTGGCCCCATTGTCTGCAGGGGTGTGCCGCCCGTGGTGGTGGTAACTGGAGCCGGGAGGTTGGTCGGGGGAGGATCTCTCATCGTTAAAGTTTTGCACCAGATTAAGGCTTTAACTGAAAGAGCTTCTAAATGTATGACTAGTGCTAGGTTATTACAGTATGAAATTTGTTTAATGGAACAAGAAGGTTTAAAATTAAGTGGTGGGGAGGGATTTGATCCAGCCTCCTTTTCAACTTGTCCTGAGGGAGATGACCTGGAGGAAATTCCTGACTGTATTC
>NW_008598572.1:0-284 GCF_000691845.1 Merops nubicus
CCTGCCCTGTGACCCCCCCAAACCTTCACCCCACGTCCCCCCAGACCTGCCCCGTGTCCCCCCCAGCAGCCCCGAGGGAGGAGCATGGACCCCGGGAGGGGTCGGGTGGGCCCTGGGGGTCCCGGCCAGCCCCACACGGCCAGGCAGGACCCGGGTGTCCCAGCCCAGGTAGCACCCAGGTGCCCAGGTCGGCCCCAAGGCTCCAGGTCCCACCTACGTGTCCAGGTAGGACCCACCTGTCTGGATCCAGGTAGGACCCAGGTTTCCAAGACCAACCCCCCTGT
>NW_008598572.1:519-725 GCF_000691845.1 Merops nubicus
TCCAGTCAGGACCTGCACCTCCAGGTCCAACCCCCGTGTCCAGGTAGGACCCATGTGTCCAGGTCCAGGTATGACCCAGGTCCCCAAGTCTCCAGGTCCCAACCCCCACGTCCAGCTCCAGGTAGGCCCCAAGCCTCCAGGTTCCACCTACATGTCCAGGTAGGACCCACATGTCCAGGTAGGACCCAGGTCTCCAGGTCCACCCC
>NW_008598572.1:1096-2499 GCF_000691845.1 Merops nubicus
GTGTCCAGGTAGGACCTGAGTCTCCAAGTCTCCAGGTCCCACCTACGTGTCCATGTAGGACCCAGGTCCCCAAGTCTCCAGGTCCCACCCCCCTGTCCGTGTAGGACCCAGGTGTCCAGGTAGGACCTGAGTCTCCAAGTCTCCAGGTCCGTCCCCCCTGTCCGTGTAGGACCCAGGTCTCCAGGTCCAGGTAGGACCCAGGTCCCCAAGTCTCCAGGTCCGTCCCCCCTGTCCGTGTAGGACCCAGGTCTCCAGGTCCAGGTAGGACCCAGGTCCCCAAGTCTCCAGGTCCGTCCCCCCTGTCCGTGTAGGACCCAGGTCCCCAAGTCTCCAGGTCCAACCCCCGTGTCCATGTAGGACCCAGGTGTCCATGTAGGACCCAGGTCTCCAGGTCCAGGTAGGACCCATGTCCCCAAGTCTCCAGGTCCAACCCTCACATTCAGCTCCAGGTCAGCCCCAAGTCTCCAGGTAGGACCCAGGTGTCCAGGTAGGACCTGAGTCTCCAAGTCTCCAGGTCCAACCCCCAAGTCCATGTAGAACCCAGGTGTCCATGTAGGACCCAGGTGTCCAGGTAGGACCTGAGTCTCCAAGTCTCCAGGTCCAACCCCCAAGTCTCCAGGTCCAACCCCCAAGTCTCCAGGTCCAACCCGTGACCCGGCCCCCGTGCCCGGCGGGTGGCAGCCCCTCCTCTCCCTCCCTCCCGTGCAGGATCCTGCTGACGGTGGTGGTCATCTTCCGCATCCTCATCGTGGCCATCGTGGGCGAGACCGTCTACGAGGACGAGCAGACCATGTTCATGTGCAACACCCTGCAGCCGGGCTGCAACCAGGCCTGCTACGACAAGGCCTTCCCCATCTCCCACATCCGCTACTGGGTCTTCCAGATCATCCTGGTCTGCACGCCCAGCCTCTGCTTCATCACCTACTCCGTCCACCAGTCGGCCAAGCAGCGGGAGCGCCGCTACTCCTTCCTCTACCCGCTCCTGGACGCCAAGAAGACCCCCAAGAACACCCCCGGGACGTCGGGCCCCGAACTCCTGCCCAAAGACGACGCTTTGGATACCAAAGAACTTCCCGGGCCTCTCCCGCGGCCTCCTCGGAGTTCTAAAGCCAAACGCCAGGAGGGGATCTCCCGTTTTTACGTCATCCAGGTGGTGTTCAGGAACGCTCTGGAGATCGGGTTCTTGGCCGGGCAGTATTTCCTCTACGGTTTCAACGTCCCGGCCATTTTCGAGTGCGACCGCTCTTTCGAGTGCGACCGCTACCCCTGTGTGAAGGAGGTGGAGTGCTACGTGTCCCGGCCCACCGAGAAGACCGTCTTCCTGGTCTTCATGTTCGCCGTCAGCGGCGTCTGCGTCCTCCTCAACCTGGCCGAGCTCAACCACCTGGGCTGGCGCAAGGTCA
>NW_008598573.1:0-11494 GCF_000691845.1 Merops nubicus
TTAAAATGTTCAATAAAAAGACCCATAAGACTGTTGTAAAGGACTGAAAAGAAATATTAATCCTGTTTGATTACCTCAATTCTTCATGGGCTGCTGAATTCCAATGTCTAAGATTCCTCTCCATTTCTAAGATTCTCTGTGTGAAATTAATAATTTGGGCCTAAATTATATGAACATATTCTCTTTTATATATATAATTTTTTTTTTTAATGACTCCTTATCATTAGAACCAGCTGAAAAATTGTCTGCAAATATATTTTGGAGGGAAAAGGTTAGAAAAAAATACTGGTTGAAAAAAAGTTATTTTAGTATCTGTGGTTACTTAAAAAGCAATGAGAAAGAGTTAAAAATTCAAGTCTATTTAAAATTTAACCCTGACTGTCTCATTTGAGTATTCTTACTCAAGTGACAAATAAATACTGGTGGATTTTTACAAGTGATTCAAGAATAACATGAAGACAGGAAGTTTCATTGTTCCTATTACACAAATCTGCAGACTGAGGGAAAGGTTTTGCATTATATCATCCACAGAGTTACTCAGTAGATCACAGACAAAACCTAGACTGTTATCACTCCAGATCTTTCCTCTGTTTATACACTGGCTTAATGTTTCTCCTAGATACTAATGTGTCAATCTAATGTTAGTTTAAAAAAACAAACAAACAAACAAACAAACCAAAACTTAGAGTAACTCAGATTTCTAAACTGCAGAGATTTTATTTTTTTCAGCTGGTGACTAGAGAAATACTTCATGCATTGGTACACCAAGACAATATTTTCAGAATGTGAACTTTGAAAGTTAAACCAAAGCAAAACAGCTGGTTTAATAATGTCACCCATACCTGTGCAGTTGTCCTGTGCTACACAGCTGCTACAAAAACAGAATGATGTCTGCCTCCTGGAGGTGTGTGATATATCAGCATACTGTATATTTAATGAGCAAACATTTATTTTAGACATGGAGATGATATGTTGGACTGATCATGGCATAAGCTGTTATTTATGAAGATTTATCCTTTAAAGAACGTGTGGAAGTTGCTCTCTCATGTTTCGTTTTCTTGGGAAAAATAAAACCAGTGGAGAACTAGACACAAATGATCCCATTTTATCAGGCATCCAGGCACAAAGTTCTGTCTTACAACTCACTCTTCTTCAGCACTGCATCTCTGTGTCTAGAAAGGTATCTAGACTCAACAAGAGATTTTGGATCTTTTTTTGAGTGTAAATTAGAAGTCATATAGAATTTACATGAGTGTGTGGTATGTGGATGCTTCTTTCGCCCAAATCTGTCTTTTTCTGGAGGTAAAGAAGTATTATGTAGTCTCTCCAGGGGATTTCCTTTGTTTTCACTGTTCCCCAAGCTCCTGTTCACAAAAGTGCAATAAAAATGTTGACTATCATTCTACATTTTCCTTGTTGTGCTATAAACTTCTTTACCTTTTTTGAAAGTGTCAGCATTTTTATAAAAGTAACACAGGGCTTGTCCTGTTCTCTGAGTTTCTGATGAATGAGTCCACATGTTAATGTCATTATCCATTTGCGTGGGAAAAGACATCCTCTGATTATTCTGATTATCACAGTTGTTATAAATCAAATAATCTGTTTTTGCTTTCCTCTGTAATAGCTGTAATTCCTAATATGTGAACATCGTGACCTGTTTTACAGGTCTTCAATTTTATTACCAAAATAGTGTAACCTTTTCTGAATCACTTCAAAATCTCTCTTGGAACAAATATGAAAATCTTCCACAAAGCAGGCTCCTTTTTCAATTTTCTATGGTTTCCTACAGTTATTTTTTTTTTCTATTTTCATGAGTGAAATATTAGTAATACATAGTGACTTGTGTGAGATATGCATACTTTAGAGAGAAACTGGAAGACTGTTAGATTCTAAGGGAGGTAGAAACAGTCAACCTGATGTAGGCTGGCCTGTAAAACATACACCAAAGGACGGTAAGTCTTACAGAAAGACTTTGTTTTTTTTTTTGTCTGCACACAAGCAAAACCCATCCTTTGTTTGCAGATTCAAAAGTGAGAAAATATGAATTTGCTTTAGTGTTTAGGTTCAAGTTTCAAGACTTAAGTATTAGTGAGCTACAGTGACTGATGCAACCCTAGGAAAAAATTCATTACTCAAATTTTAAGGGCAGAAGAATCTATGATCCTCTTACAAGTTGACCTCCCACAAAATGCACAGCAAAGAGAAGGGAACCTTGCATTAACAATAAGAAGTGTCTTCTTTATTTTCAGTGGTTTTGGACTTTGGTTATTTAATTTTTGATCCATTTAAGATAAGGGGTTATTTACAAGGTTATATCAACACATTTGAAGCTATAATCCAAACTTTCCAGATTGTTTAAGAATAAGAGGATGTACGTTGTGTTAAACTAAGTCACGTGACTGGATACAGACTTCCTTCTTCACTAAATTATCAGCATTGCAAGATTTTACTTTTCATTAGTCTGGCCACCTGCTGCAAATATTAATGTCATTCTTCTGTTTAAATTCATGTCCAGCATTCATAGTTTTCTGATCTCTGGAATTTTCAAGAATTCCATGATTCTGCAAGTGAAATCCAGCTTCCTACAAAATCTGAAGTAGCAATTTTCCCTATAGTGGATATTGCTGGATGGAACATGTTCCAGGAGAAATGCAGGATATTGCTAAACTGTGACATTTTTTATCTCACATACTGTTTCTTTTCTACTTTTCTTAAGTATTACAGATTTTCATTATTGACATGCGTTGAAGTACAACTAATGAATTCTCTTCATAGTTTAACCAGAAATAAGAGGCTGAAGCTAGATCAATATCAGTGAATGTACTCTATATAAGCATTTCTACATTGCACTTTTGTTGGAGGATTTTTCTTGTTTTAAAACTCTTTCTCTCTCCCAAACAGAGAAAGTGTTTGTCATAATAGGGTCTGTTGTTCATATTCCAGTTTTCTGACGGTAACACCCTTTTCTTCATTACAAACAACTGATGAAACTTCACTCATGGCACAGGAAATTGAAGACTCAATAGCTCCTGTGGAGCTCCTCTGTCATCCTTTATTTCTTCATTCACTGGCATACCTACTAAGGGTTTAAGGGCTGTTTATTTATTGATGAATTCTTCTGAGTTAGGGTAAACTTTGTATATTTGCTTCAAGTAGCTCACTACTAGTAGAATAAATGAATACAATTGCTCTAACTGCTTTGCTGAGTAATTGATATGATCATTTCTAATAAGTTTGAGAATGCCTGTTGACTACTTTCTCACCAGAAGATTTTTTTTTCCATTTTATTTTCCTTTTAAAATACTGAGCGAAATGAAATTTTCCAAAATGCCAGTAGTAATAATTGCTTTTCTTGTTTCTTTCCTAGCAGTTCTAACACACAGAGCTCTCACAGAAAATAAAAAACTGTTTAGAAACATTGGTTCTCTACATATCAGCCAAAAGGTGAGCGGTAACACTATTCTCTGAAAATAATGCAGCATTTAAAAAAACACGTGATTGCAATAAATATTATTAAATATTGATGGCAAACCACATCTTAAAAGTTCCATCTACACTGTACTTGTATGTTTTTATGCTAGCATGCTATATATTTCATTAATACTTAAAACAGTGTTTGGAGTAGTTTCCCTTTAATTTCCCCCAAAGAGCATGAAATAAACATCTTGGTTTAATGATTTTTGAGCTAGGTCAACATTTTAGCTGTTTGGCATGCTCAACAGGCAATGGACAGCTGCTTTCAAAAGACTTTGAGGTGGTGGAGCACGTCCAAAGAAAGGCAACAAAGCTAGTGGAGGGTTTAGAGAACAAGTCTGATGAGGAGTGACTGAGGGAACTGGGCTTCTTTAGTCAGGAGAAAAGGAGGCTCAGGAGAGACCGTATCTCACTCCACAGCTACCTGAAGGAAGGTTGTAGTGACCCAGGTGTTAGTCTGTTTTCCCAAGTAGCAAGTGATAGGAGGAGAGGAAATGACCTGTCCTCCTATAGGAAAAGGGAGTTTTAGGTTGGATATTACGAAAAATTTCTTGACTAAATGATTGTAAATCTTTGAAGAAACAGGCTGCCCAGGGCAATGGTAGGATCACCATCTCTGGAGGTATTTAAAAGATGTGTAGACGTGGTGTTTAGTGGCATGGTTTACTGGTAGACTAGGTAGTGTTAGTTTAACAGCTGAACTCTTGATCATAAGGGTCCTCTCTAACATAAATAACTATGATTCTGGAATTTTCTCCTGACATCCTTACAGAGGATGTTGATAAAAGAGCTAATTAAGTAACCAAAATAACATGAAAAAAAGATAATAATTAAAATATTGAATTCTCAGCATTAAAAGCTAGCATCATACCAATCTTAACCAAGTAGAATGTACTTGATTCTTCTTTGAGTCATGTCTTTTTGCTGTCATTCACAACTATTCAGGCTGTAAAGAGGATGACATCAGATTATAATGCTGTTCCTGTTTATAAAATGCAAATGACTTTACAAAGAGTAATATTATAGAAAATGGGAGGTAGCAGGGAAAAAAAAATTTAAATACATAATTTAAAATAGGGAAAAAAATCATGACAAGAAAGTAAAAGATTGAAAAACAAACTGCAACCTGAAAGTCTAACACAGTACTGTAATTTCTGCATTGTCTCAAATGGCTAGATTCATTGCAAGTTTACCATTGTATATCTATCCATAGTGGCTGTAGAAAAAAAAGGTGTAAGTGAAACAACATGAGAAGGACATGCGATGTCAGAAGGAAATGCATGTAGAATTACTGTGCTCTGTAGACTAAGGATGTATGTTATTGTCTCACTTTAGCTCTGTTTGTTGTGGTGTCATGTTTCTCTTGATACTTTCTGAAGACTCTGATGTACTTCTGCCGTGGAGATTTACAAAGCAAAGCTATGTAGGACTTGACCACACTGTGAGGGCGGTTTGTCTCAGGAGTCTTTTTGTGTACATAGGCAAGTGGAGACCTCACGGCTGCTAGAAGGCAATCAGATACCAGCAAAAGAGCTAACTGACACCTACGTCACAAAGCTGAAGGTCAGTCTCAAGGCTTAATATTATACATTTAGATTCACACATTTTATTAAGTTTCCATATACACACTATTGCAAATATTTGGTTCCTCTCCCTTCTCCTTCTTGTGGCTGCTGATGAACACCTCCTTAAGAAAGCCTGAGAACCCCATATATACATTGAGTGCATTACAACAAAAATGAAGCAAATATTAGGAGCCTGTCTTTTCTGTCCAGTGAAGTGGTGTCAACTGCTGTAGCTCAGTACTTTCCTGGTCTTCAGAAGAAAACATACAGTGACTTCTGTCTGGTTAATCACCGACTTGGAAGAGATGAAGGACGTACTCTCTATCCTTTGCTCCACTCCTTGATGCCATCAGCGGTTTATTTGCTTATTAACAGGCAGGTAGCATTTCAACAAAATTAAAACCAGTGTGCAAAGATGCCATGAACACAGTTTTGAAAGGGAAATTCAACAGAATAAAATAACATTCACTTTTCTTGAAAGTTTTAATCTCTAATGAAATCAAATAGACACACTACAGCATGCATGAGTAGAAAAATCATTTGGAAGGGGGCACTTAAAAGCAACAGATGATATTCCACTGGGACTAAGCCTACTGACTTCATTTTTGAGGTGATCAGATTGTTTGTAATCTCCATGGAAGTGTCAGAGCTTAGCTCTGAATGGGAGACTTCTTTTAAAAATGTATTTCATGCTTCGATCTTCTAGAGGGGTTTGAAAAGACAATCAGTGGCATTCCAGACACATAAAATAAAACAATAGCAATTATTTTTATTGAGCACAGATAGTTATTCACCTGCCCACACTTAAGTAAGTAGTGATGGTATTGTATTATCAGATACACAGATACTGGGATACCAGGCTATCAGGCTGAAAAAGTCTGTAAGTCACAGCTAAAACCAACAAGACGAACAAATGGTTTAAGAAAATACATGTTTTCTATCATAGGCGTAAGTATCTCACACTACATCTACATCGTTGTATAATATAGTAAACTAGCAAGAATATTCTAGTTCTTATGATTTAGCTAAAGATGCACAATGATAAGGGAAATAGGCTATGATGTTTTTAATAGCACAGAGAAGGTACATTGAGGGAAAAAAAGATATTTTCTGCTTTTCATAGATCTATGAGTATGCAAAAAAGTCAAAGAAGACTATAAAATACCTATCATACTCCCAAAAAATGGTTTTACAGTTAAAATGTTAATATATTTCTTATGCAACCTAATTGAAAAATAACTTGCTCTGTAAATCAAGCTAAAGGACTAACAGAAGTTGACAATGAAAATTACAAAAAAAAAAAAATCAAGTCAAATTTTTATTTGCACAGTGATATATAAGAAAACCAGTCTGCTTCAGGTTGTTATTTTACTTAAAAAAAAAAATATATATTTTTCTTCTGAGAAGTTTATGTTTTTATAAAAGTCCCTTTACCTATTCATAAAGTAGTAGTGACTACAGAAAATAAAAAAAAAGAACATATTTGGTGCAGAAACTGATCTAACAAGCTTAAGTTCAAATGCAAGTTGGTCTGAAAGACAGCCATGCTTGTTTCATACTGGCAATTGGTTTTCACTCAGGTCATGAAATTAGTATTTGCTGCACAATAACCCCCAGAACTCCCACCAGCTCACAAAGAATGAATACAGTGCTCTATTCATATGTGCATTTCATTGCCAAAGGAAAATCAAGAAAAATTAAGAATGAGACTGATGTTAGAGGTGAATAATTGACAGAATGTCATAGTTGTATAACACATAAATTAATTTTTTTGTTGCTGTTCTAATTTTCTGTTTTGAGACTGAAAAATGAAAGCTTAAACCTTTTTGCTGTCAAAATAATAATCAGCTGACATAATGTTTGCAGTCCTGATGATAAGGCTGGCAACATGCTATCTTGTCACTGCAAAGAAAGAGGTTCATATAACAGAAAAAACTCCATTGGCAATGAGACACAAGCATCTACAGTGAGCCAAAGATCAAACTAAGCTCCAGGGGCGAGTGCATGGCCTACAGAAATATAAATTGTTTGGAAGAGAGTATGCATTTCTAAAGGGGTTCTTTATACTGCTCGTCTATCATTCTTATTTATGAAGCAGAATGCAACAGAAAATTGTACTCTTGAGCTTCTGAGTTTTTTTAGATACAATGCCAACACTTCTGCATTGTCAGTCCTAAATGCAGATGGTATTAAAAGTTCAAATCCATGTGGCTTGAATTGGATAGTTCATAAGGGAAATGTGATTTCCTTTTTTCTGTTTCTTGAATGAAAAGATATCAAATTCAGGCATGAAAATACTTGTGTTTAAAGCCAAAACTTCAGGGCACTTTCTAATTTTCTGGTTCAAGTTAGCAATTGCCTGTAATCATTCATGAAATAACTTCACAGCACAAACAAAACCCAGGAACGACTGTAATTTCAGTGACGTAAATGGCAATGAAAACAAAAAAAAATCCTATTTCATTTGCATTACATATTCATATGAAGAACAGCTTTGTTTTTGGTATTGGCTGTTTTTTTTTAACCACTTTGTAGTCTGTAATAGAAAATGGAGAATGGCTTGAGTTGACCAGAGTGACAACAGTGAGGCTAACCTGAAAAAGACATCTTGCAGGATTTCAGAGTAGAATAGAAGACAAAGTACAATAACAAGACATATTAAACCAAGGGTTCTTTTATTTTTGCTCACCTTCGAGCACACTGAGCTAAAGGTTGAACAAATGAATTAACAATGTTATCAGGCTCTTCAGGTCACCCTGAATACTTCTGTTTCCCCATGAAAGCATAAGTTGGCACTTCTGCCACCAAATAATAGGTCTACAAAGCAGTATAGCAATAGTAAAGTGCTTCTTTTCCCTCTCACTTACACTGTATGCCAGTAAAGGGAGACATCAGCAACCTCAGTGTCATTTGTCAAATTATTCTGACTTTGGGGACAGATCTCAGGTTCTCAAGCCCACTAGATAAGATTCTTATCATTTTATTACATCAATGTGCATTTTCAGAGGAAGTTATGCAGATGGAAATATTGCTAACGTCAAGTTTTTAGCTAATACATATTTTGCTTATTTTAAAAAGAATTTCATTCACCAAATCTGTGATGTAGTACGTTTCTAAAGCTTAGCGAGTTTTGTAAACTATTTGAAGATAGCTCCGTAGAGATATACTCTGTCAAGAAGCTTTGTGAGCAATATCAGGCTGGTAAAGCTGGAGCAACTCCGCTGTGCGACTTCCCCAGTTACAAGCAAGGAGAGATGGGGTTGGACTCAGTGACACTGGCCATCCGCTGACCTTGTGAAAGAAAAAGCAGCTGTAGAAAGGGTCAAGAGGGTCAAATACAGTAGAAATGGTTCACGACTGAAATGGATAGATTAATCAAGGGGAGACAAAGGTTTCAGTGAGAATGTGGGCTTTGATCTACTCCATCTCTGATGTTTGTGCAGTCCATCTGAGCAGCAGAATCTGTAATCAGAACAGCAATTGCCTGTATATTGCAGAGGTTACAGAAATTCACACGAGAATAAAACTGTTCTTTGGTTGATTTTCTGTTCGTGAGATATGGCCCAGTAACCTTGTAGATCTAGTCAGTAGTATTCAACAGATTAAAAAGCACATTATAATTTAAAGGATTTCTCTCTCTTGGTTGACTACCAAAATATCTGTTAAATGGATTTGATAATGCCACTTAATGCTGGAGGTTTTATTAGGCTTCTAGTTTCTCATTATCTATAAAAATTATAGCCTCTTTCATAAAAATATTCTTAGTTTCTTTTCTTCAAAAGGAAAACACAGTTGTTGAAGACAACTAAAATCTTTATACTTTCAGAAAGTTTTCAGTTTCTTTCCTGCCACCTCTGAACAGTTATTAATTTTGCCTCACTGCTGTTTCTTCTTTCTTCCATCTTAAACCTGCAAATACCAATGATCAGAAATCAACAATGCAACATAGAAAGGAAAATAGCTAGGAACAACAGAAATCATACCAACCGAACAGAACACGGACACAGATATGAAGAGGCACCTCCCTTGATCCTTCTTTCCCCCACAAAGCTGAGTCCACAGTAGGAAAGAAAGCAAGGAAAGCACATGTGGGGAGGGAGGGGGAAGGCACTGCTGCTGCTTGCTGACACATGAGTAGGCTGGGCATCTGCAGCAGCTGCTCCTTGACTTGATCCCACAGTCTTACGAAGTGCAAGGACTATACCCTCCCTGTGAGGGGACTGATGTCTTTGTCCACTGAAAACCAAATGTTGGCCTACAACAAGCATAATAAACAAATGTAACTCAAGTTAGAATTGCTATATTATCAAGGCCAAATACATTTCATAGAATTATAGAATCACTATGGTTGGAAAGGACCTCTAGGATCAAGGCCAACTACCATTACCCTGTCTATTAGATCACAGCCTCAAGTGTTACATCTACTCATTTTTTAAACGCACCCAGGGACGGAGCCTCCACCAACTCCCTGGGCAGCCCATTCCAGTGCCTAACCACTCTCTCAGTGAAGAAATTCTTCCTAACAGCCAATCAAAACCTCCCCTAGCACAACTTGAGGCCATTTCCTCTCATCCTATCATCAGTAATTTGGGAGAAGAGACCGACCACTAGCTTCACTACAACTTCTTTTTATGTAGTTGTAAAGAATAATAAGGTCTCCTCTCAGTCTCCTCTAGCCCATTCCAGTGCCTAACCACTCTCTCAGTGAAGAAATTCTTCCTAACAGCCAATCAAAACCTCCCCTAGCACAACTTGAGGCCATTTCCTCTCATCCTATCATCAGTAATTTGGGAGAAGAGACCGACCACTAGCTTCACTACAACTTCTTTTTATGTAGTTGTAAAGAATAATAAGGTCTCCTCTCAGTCTCCTCTTCTCCAGACTGAGCAACCCCAGTTCCCTCAGCTGCTCCTCACAAGGCATGTTTTCCAGCCCTCTCACCAGCCTTGTTGCCCTTGTCTAGACCCGCTCCAGCACCTCCATGTCCTTCTTATCCTGTGGTACCCAAAACTGGACTGTTGCCGTGCGCCTCCTGGAGACAGAGGTTTCTATTACCTCTTTGTCCCCAAACATGGGCATACATCCAGAATTTTCCATCTTTCCCAGGTCGTGGTTGGCTTAGCCACCACAAGACCAATCCCCTAACACCCATTGGACCCCTGACCTGTAGGTAGCCCATCCGTGTATCTTTACAGGACAATGCCTTTGTAAACCCACCTACCAACCTGTTAAAAACCCCTGGCCCCAAGGCCACATGCTCTTTTGCTTCTCCCCCTGAGGTGGGTGCTGTTTCAGTGCCTGCCTCAGGTGTTTTTTTTTGTTATTTTCATGTTATTAAAACCTTTTATTTTGGAAGAAAGCGATCGTTGCCCATCCCTCCTTTAACCGCCACTGTCCTCCTCTTCGCTGAAAACCACCCTGGAGGTGCTACTGGGATTCCGCTGGGGATGTTTTCTTCCCAGGCAAAACCAGCGGGTTTAAAACCCTCATATTTTAGAAGAGTAATACTGCACACAGGACTCAAGGATACGGTTTCACCAGTGCTGAGTCCAGGGGCACGACCACCTCCCTACTCCTGGTGGCTACACTATTTCTGATCCAGGCCAGGATGCCATTGGCCTTCTTGGCCACCTGGGCACACTGCTGGCTCCTGTTCAGCTGGCTGTCAGCCAACACCCCCAGGTCCTTTTCCACCAGGCAGTTTCCAGCCACTGCTCTCCAGGCCTGGAGCTGTGCATGGGGTTGTTGTGACCCAAGTGCAGGAGCCGGCCCTTGGCCTTGTTAAACTTCATCCAGCTGACCTCAGCCCACCGCTCCAGCCTGTCCATATCCCTCTGCAGAGCCTCCTGACCCTCAAGCAGATCCACACTCCTACTTAATTTCATGTTATCTGCAGATTTACTGAGGGTGCACTCAATCCCCTCATCCAGGTCATTGTTAAAGATATTAAATGAGACTGGCCCCAAAACTGAGTCCTGATGGACACCACTCATGACTGGTCACCAACTGGATTTAATTCCATCCACCACAACTCTCTGGGCTTGGCCATCCAGCCAGTTTTTAACCCAGCAAAGAGTCCACCTGTCTAGGCCATGAGCCATCAGCTTCTCCAGCAGAATGCTGTGGGAAACGGTGTCAAAGGCCTTACTGAAACCCAGGTAGACAACATCCACATCCTTTCCCTCACCCACTAGATAGGTCACATGATCATAGAAGAAGATCAGGTTCATGAAGGACTTGCCCTTCATGAACTCATGTTGGCTGGATCCGATCCCCCTGTCCCACAATTGCCCAATAATCTTCCCTGGTACTGAGGTCAGGCTGACAGGCCTGTAGTTCCCCAGATCTTCCTTCCTGCCCTTCTTGTAGATGGGCGTCACTTTGGCAAGTCTCCAGTTATCTGGGACCTTCACCGTTAACCAGGACTGCTGGTAAATGTTGGAGAGAGGCTGGGG
>NW_008598573.1:11525-17094 GCF_000691845.1 Merops nubicus
ACCAGCTCCCTCTGCACTCTCAGGTGGATCTTGGCCAACCCCATAGACTTGTGAGTGTCCAATTGGCTTAGCAGGTCCTTCACTGCTGTTTCCTGGATTATGAGGGGATCATTCTGTTCTCCATCCCTTTCTTCCAGCTCAGGGCTCTGAATACCATGAGGATAACTGGAAAAAGTATTGAAGAGTGAGGTAAAGAAGACATTTATTAACTTAGCCTTTTCCTCAGCCTTGGTAACAATGTTCCTCCTCACATCCAATAAATGATGATGATTCTCTCTGGTGCTTTTTTTCATGTTAGTCCTGAACTGCTTGATAAATGTGTTTGTGAATTATTGTGTGCATACAAATTATTTGTGTGATATGGTGAGGAAGTGTTTTAACTAATTTAGTAAGAACACAAGACATTATCACCAAAAAAGTTCATGTTACCTTCTTTCTTAGACCAGTAAACTTGACTTACTCTTACCTGAGCTGGTATTTTTTGTTATGGTTATAATTTCAATTAGTTAATTCCCTTGCATTTAGTATAAATAAAAGCATATGTAACTTCAGATTTAATTATTTCCAAATCCTTAGTGCCTAAGAAATACCTTGAGACTTGTTCTTCTGTCATACATCTCCCCTGTAATTATTCAATAAGAAAAAGTATCTGGTCACATAGGAACAATATCATCAAAACAATCACAGCAGCCATCTAAAATCTTTTATTAAATTTCATGAAAGTTTCAGTCTCCAACATGTTTTCTTACAAAGTTATACAGCACAGCACAGATACAATCGTAGTTCATAGATGCCTCCTCCACATTTTTATAAATTAAGTATTATCTTAGGCTGCTTAGAAACTCTAGATTAACTAACTAAATAAACCACACAAGATTCTATGCTAACCACCGACATCTGGACCTTTGCCCTTTGTCTCAAAGAACAAAAAGTCATATGAGGTGCAAAAATAATTTACTAGATTTGCAAAATTTTTCTCTGCTGGTATGCATGACACCTAAGAATACAGGTCTGAGATTGAGAAGTTCAGAGCAGGCTCACTCAGAAAGGAAACAGTTTTCAAAGTGATAGGAATTAATCCAAAGGATGTGCTGCTTTTTAGAGTTTTGGGAGGCTGCAGTTTCAAAGTTTCTCATGCTCAGTTGCTTCAAATCACCCATGCTTACAGACATTTAAAATATTAATGGACTATGGATCTCTGACGGGTTAATACACATCAGGAATCTGGTATAAATATCAGCATGTGAATTTTATGTACTTAGTTGAAAAAATGTGATTTCATGTTCTCTAAGGTGGATCTGTGAGTTAATAGTGCCAGAACTGATCATGTCCATATTAGAATGAGTAATGAATGCTTATACTTGTAACATGTAAAATATTACATCCCTGGAAAGTAAGTCAATCTGGCTAATTCATACAATGTGTTATGACTTGAAATAATTTTCACTGATTTGGAGAATTGTATCTTCGGTCTATATTTTGCTAATGATGCAAAAATGATATGTACATATTTAAAAAAGAGTGGCCTTTACAGATATTATACACATATTCAATAAAAAAAGGAGACTGGAATATCCAGTTGTTATTTACAAATTCACTCCACAGAAGCTATTGTGATTTATATTGTGTAGAGAACCTTCCTTGAAATACTACTTTTGCAAAAATTAATTATGTTTTAGAGATATAGCAATATGATAATACAATCCAGAAACTTTATCACAAGCTATATTAATTAATTTTAGCACTAGTCACTGATCATTAGTTCATGCACTGTAATAATCAGTTCCGGAATCAACAAATCCTGTGTTCTCAGTTAATTTCTCTGATTTTTCAAAGGGAGTCAGCTCTAACACTCTTTTAATAAAATGAAAATGAATCCTGATATTTGATAGATTAGAAATTTTAATCAATTTTCACTTCATTACAAAAGCTTGAAAAAAACTTATGTTCCTACTATATTGCTACCAGAGTCTGGCAAAGCTTTATTACAGTTCAGATTTTTGCTTTTATCTGTAGCCATTTTATTTGCTTAACTAGATGGAGTGCATCCACATCTTTTGGGAGGTTTCAGCATTTAAGTAATATTTTTTTGCTGCATAATAGGATTTAGCTCAACACTTCTTGTTATATATGATCTAATACTTTAATTTCATCTTTCCTGGGCATAAATGACATAATGAATGCTAGACTATCTTATAGGAATTGTTTACAGTTTTCTGTTACTTATGTTAAGATGTTACCGGAAGGTTGGTCTCTACAAATATCTGCACATTCGTTTTAATGCATGTAACTTACTCGAAGTATTAGTTCAAAAGTTCTTGGTGGACTGAGTCCACAACGTCCTATAAAATAACTTGTATCACAGAAGAAAAAGGCAGAGAAGCAGGCAGACATAGTGTCTAAGAACTTTCTCTTCCTAAGCAGTTGTCGTGGGATTTCCAAAAATTGCATTAGCTTCAGGAAAACTGGGATTTTAAAGGAAGCTGATGCACTCAAGTAGCAAACAAAAAGAGGATGTCCAAGAGGAGTAAAAAGGTATCATGCCATTTTGCAGCATGTCTAACAGTGGATACAATTTCAGAATTCCAAATACTTCAATATCTGGGACCAACTCCTTCCTGGAATAAATCAGTGAAGTTTTATTAAATTCATTTGAGCTACATGGAAATAGTTTTTAAAGCTAACCTCTCCCCACCTCTCACACCTCTCAGGTACTATCAGCTCCTCGATTCCCTTAACAACATCTATCATGACTGTCCCCGAACCCTGTGTCAATATTGCTTTTGTTGGTCTTCATGCGTATTTAAAATAAACTGTGCAAAAATCCAAGTTGCATCGAAAGGTAACCAAGTCCACAGTTATCTTTTGGGCTACACCTTCCTACGACATGTTTCTCACAGGAAGATCTGAAACTACTTCTCTATATTTCAAGTATACACAAACAGATTCAAAAATAAGTATGTACAGATATGCTTATGGCTGGACAAAAAGATCCATCTAAAGCAGGGATGCTCTTACACTAATGATGTTACAAGGCATGCAACTGCCTCAACACTATAACCTTTCTTTTAGAAAGTCTTTGATTCTCACAGAATTCTGATGTATCAGCTGCACAGAACTGTGGAATAGCTAAGGGTGGCAGATCATCTGCAGGTCATCTAGTCAAATCCTGGGTCAAAGAGTCACCCTCAGCAAGTTGTCTAGGATGGTGTTCATGTTTTAAATAATGCCAAGGATGGTGACTCAACAACCTCTCTTGGCAGCCTGCACCAGTGATCAGTTACCTTTATAGTAAAAAATGAAATAATTTCATCTTTAAATGCAATTTCTTGTATTTCAGGATTTGCCCATTACCTCTTATCCCTAACCCTTGAGAAAAGCCAGGCACTATCTTCCATATGCTCACCCTGCAGGTATTTGTATACATGGGTAAGATCCCCCTTGAGCCTTCTGTTCTCCAGACCTCTCAGCCTGTCCTCATAACAGAGATGCTCCAGCACCTTCAGCACCTTTGTGACTGCCAGGCTGATTCCAATATGTTCATATTTTTGTACTGGGAAACCCAGAACTGGACTTAGCACTTGAGATGCAGCCTTATCAGTTCTGAGCAGAGGGGAAGGATCACCTCCCTCTTCTTGCTGGCAAAACTCGTAACGCAGCCCATGAGGCTGTCCCCTGTCTTTGCTGCTAGGGCACCTTGCTTGCTCATATTCATCTTCCTGCCCAGAAGAAATTCTAAGTTCTTTTCTGCAGAGCTGCTCTGCAGCCAGTTGGCCCCAGGTATTTTCTTGTCTATAGCTTTTTCTTTTTCTGGTAAGGTACATACAGAAACTGTTCTTCTTGCCTTTTATGTTCCTCATGCAGTCCAAATCCAATTAAGTTCATCTTTCTTATCTCCCTCCTTACATCTTCCAGTAACGTCTGTATTTCTCCTAGGTCATCTTACCCTGCTTCTAGTTCTTGCATACCTCCTTCTTTTTTTTGTGTTTGAGTTTTGTCAGGAGAATATTTTTCATCCACGTAGGCTTCCTGCTAACTTTGCTTGATTTCCTAAATTTCTCCATTCAAGCTCAAGAATAGAGATAGACCATTCTTGAGCTTGGAGGAGATAATTATTAAAAACCAAATAATTTCACCTGGAACACTTTTCACCCCAGGGATGTTTCCCATTGGATTATTCTAAGCAATTCTCTGTCAGCCTCTACTCCCCTGAAGTATGGGATTCTGATCCTGATTTTTGCTCTGCTGCTTCCTCTCAGGATCCTATATCCCCCCATCTTATGGTCACTACAGCTAAAGGCTGCTGCCAGCCTTCACTGACCATTTCTTCTTGTTTTATAAGAGCCACAGCCTGCAGAGCATCTCTCTGATGCTTCCTTGATCACCTCTGTTAAAAAGTTATCATTAATGCACTCCAAAAGCCTCCTTGATTGCTTGTGCCCTGCTGTGCTGTCTCTCCAGCAGACATGGGGGACTAGAACCACTCCAATGAGGACTTGGGCCTGAGAAGTGGGTGCTTCTAGCCATCTGAAGAAGGCCTCATCTACTTGTTGATGAGGAAGTTTCTGACAGGCACTCACAACATCAGTCATGTTGATCTTCCCACTTAACCTTGACATATATCCACAAGTGTCTTCTCTCCTATTACTTAAAATATCCTAATACAGACTCCAGAAACAGTTGCACAAAATCCTGCTTCTGTTGACTTCCTCTGCTAGCTGTGCTTCCAACATTTATACAAATGAAAATGGAAACTTTAGCAACCCAGGCACTTACTGATCCAAATATATTCTTAGAAGCACAAAGGTGATTACCTGGAGATAATTAGTTGCTCATAATAAAAATAACATTTCTGTAAAATGGAATTTTAATTAAAGAAATAAGGATATATTGGCTCTTTACGGTAGGGGAAATAAGGTCACCCTCCTTAATAAAATAGCTCATCACCTGCTGTAACCTCTTATGTTCATGTGTAGAGCACTACAACCTACTTTTCCAATTGCAAGCATTACAAAGCAAACTTCCTTAACCTCTTGTAATCACGACTGCTCAAATGTCTTCACAAATTAAATAATTCATCTGGAAAATACCAGTCTTTCTCAGGTAATTGGGGAAGTAGTATTGACAAGTTGTTTTGATGGAATGATATCGGTAAGAATTAATTTCTCTAAACCCAGATTAGTCACTGAAAAACTAATTTGATTAAGTAAATTTAGCTATTAGTTATCCTTTTAATGAAAATCTAGTTTTTCAACACTTCTTATTTCTCAGATATGTTATCTTAAATTTATGATAATTTAGAAATTAATTTTTCACAACAGGTTTACATATAGCATATGCTATATGTAAACCAAAGCAAAGGTAGCTGAAAAAGTCCTCTAATATAAAATATGCATAAATTTAAGCTATTAATTAGATACAAGACACCAATTAAATGCCCAGGAACTACATTATGGCTGCAGCTACGTGTCAGCGTTACTTAGATGCTTAGTGTGTAGAGATGGGGGAAAAAATACAATAATAGTGGAAAGAAAAAAATGTTGTGTTTCTCTCCCCCCGTGCCACCCCC
>NW_008598573.1:17125-17691 GCF_000691845.1 Merops nubicus
CCCCTTTGTGTTATTTACTTGTAAATGGAAAATTACCAAGGCTATTTCTGTCTTGATACAAAATAAATAAGCAACAACTGTTATTAAGTTGTGATGTGTAAAGTGATCCGATGTAGCTGGGAAAGATTGTGATACCCTTGTTCTATGAACAGGAACCACTAAGTGGTTGCTCTAGTGAAAAGAAACAGGAGTTGATTCTTTCTTCTGACTTGATTTAGACAGCCACTGAAAAAAAAACAACTGTCTTCTATACGCTTAATTAGGAAGCACTCCGTCATATCCGTGCATATCCTTAGATATTTCATGAAAACTTCAGTGAAGACCCAGCCTTTAACTCCAAGTTTTTGTCAGAGGTTTATGGAATGAGGTATTTAGAGATAAAATAATACAGAAAAATTTGCCCCTCTTTTCTATTCATCAGTCACATTAATGGTAAGAAAATGTGCCATTATGTTCACCTTAAATTGTTGTGGTTTGAGGCTTGGAGTGGGGGTGTGACCTTCCAGAACCTGGGAGGGCCCCAGATGGGGGTGAACCGTGTATTCCCTCCCATTCCGTGCCACACC
>NW_008598573.1:18200-31292 GCF_000691845.1 Merops nubicus
GATTAAGTTTTTGTCTGTGCGTTTTGGGAGGTATGTTATGAATATGATTGCAATGGATATTTATCAAAATGTCTCTGTGTTCCATATAAACTATATAAAAAGGATAAGGATTCTTTTCACTTTTATATCTCTGCTTTAACTTTCATCAGTCCTTGTAGAATAAATATAATGTCTACTGGAGACTATAAACAACCTGCGGACAATTCACATTCCTTTCGATAGTATCTGTTGTTTTTTTTCTTTATGAAAGTACCTCTTTATTTTATAACATCATATGGCAACTTTGTTTTTTGCTTGGCTTTCTCTTTTGTGCTACATTTTTGTATTACCAGAGCTACACAAATCCACCCACCCATTTCTGAAAGGTCATTATTTCCCTACTAAACTGGGACATTATTTCATACAACTGTATGTGCTCCAACTGTTGTTATTGATTTAGTGGAAGTAACATTTACTACAGCATCCTTTCTTTTAAAGCGGAAACAGTTTTGTGTGACAAGACTGAAAGTCAACTATGTTGTTACTGGAAAAAAAAAACAAACAAAAACAACTCATGAAAACTCATGTAAAGTCACTTTATGTGGAAAAAAAATATTCATTTAAGTGTCACTGAACTTTCTCAACTCAGCCAATACACCTTATGTCGTAAAAGAAGAACTAAAGACAAAGTAGCCAAAAATTCTCTGCTCTTCCAGAGAAGGAGTGGTGCCAAAATGATCCAACCATGAACACCCTAGGACTGATGCAATTTTGAAGAAAAGGAAGCTAGTAAAGTTACCCAGAGAGGTACTATACATGTCTACATGGACTGCCTATGACCTGTCTGAAATTTGTTTGCAATTTTACCATTCAAACATGCTTTACGTCACTGATAGCTATCTACGAATTCAACAAATCAAGATTTCAGAGGAAAGCTCTGTGTTCCTTAACTGGTATACATTGTGGCCAAAGTCAAAATCCACTTTGAGACAGTCTGTGAGAGAGATGAACTTTTACCTTTCATTGTTGCAGCAGACTTGACCCAGACGCTATTTCAGGTCTACATAAAACATAGAAAAAGGCTGTTGCTTCCCTAAGCAAAGACTGAAATATGGAGACAGAAATTTAAAATGTGTGTGTTAAACCTGGTTCAGAGGAAAAAAAAAAAATCGGCATCAAAGAACTACTACTTCTTTCTCGCTGCAAGAAATAAGGGAAGCCTGCAATACATGTGGAAGTGGCAAGTCTGTGTCATCAGGCAGCTCAACAAGTTCCATTCTCCAAATGCAGCTGACTGGAGGGCTAAATCCAGCCTGACTAGGTGGCTTGGAGCTCCTAGGGAAAAGTGGGAGATCACATGTGTACCCTCAAATCACAGGTTATAAAAGATAGGGTTAACTGGTAAGACTAAAAGAATCAGGGCAACACCACAGACCTTGAAACTGCAACTTTCAAATTTTTTTTTTTTTTTTTTTCTGAAAGGCAATTCTCTGTAGAAACGTCTTGGCATGTTTGTCACCCTTTTTTTTCGCCGAAACTTGTAGAGAAAGAAGAAATAAAAAAAAAATATTAATTAAGGACTGTGTTCTACAGGTTTCCTTCTTCCTAAAAATATGTTAGAAATGTATTTTCTAACATAGCAACACTTACTGTAAGAAAAAAATTGTCATATATTTGCATGTCCCACACTAATGGCCTTCAGAGGGCACATGGCTTCTGAAATTAATAGTTCAAAAATCTTGTTTTAAAAGACCTTTTTAGTTGAGCAATTTTCAAATGTAACTATTGGTTTTGGCTGAAGGAGAATTAATTTTTTTCATATCATCTGCTGACCACTTGCCCAATATAGAATTATATTATCATTAACAGACAGCCCAGCAGCCAAACTCCTCCCTCCCCTCCCACATCACACACCAGAGATCCAAGGTGCCAGACAACCAGAGGGAGGAACAGGTCAATGCACTCACCCACCACAGTGGACGTGAAGAAGGCAGTGAGCTGGGCGTGGAGCCAAGCCGGTGTGAGGCCAAGCGTGGGGCAATGGTAGCAGCCAGGCCATGAGTCCAGTTACATGGTAGGGACTTAGAGACAGCTTCATGTTCTGGCCCTGCCATCCTGCAAACTCTGCTTGCCACAAAGTCACAGAGCCCTTCTGACAACCAGAGCCCCCACAGAGCACATGTACTCTGCAGACAGACCACCAAACTCTCCAATCAGGCTCAGTTCTTATAGATGTGGCTTCTTGCCCCCCCCCCAAATTAAACCAGAAGGTGGACTCACCTGCTGGGGATGAGATCACCAACCAAGTTCCCACCCAAGGCTGGCCAGATCCTGGGTAAAAACCTACCAGTAGGGTCTTTCTTGCCTGTCTGTGGACATCACCTATATGCCAACCCTCATTCAGAGCTGGGGGTTTAAACCCTAGCACTTCACCATAGTGTCTAGAATAGGGCTATGTTTGGGATTTGTGCTCGAAACAGTGTTGATAATTCAAGGATATTTTTGTTACTGCTGATTAGTGCTCACTGAGAGTCAAGACCTTTTCGACTTCTCCCACCATCTCACCAGTAAACGGGTTGGGAAGGCACATGAATTTGGGAAGAGACAGAGCTGGGACAGCTGACCCTGACTGATGAAAGGGATTTTCCAGGCCACATGAAGTCATGCTCAGCATAGGAAGTTGGGGAAGAAGGGGACATTTGGAGTTATGGTATTTGTCTTCTCAAGTAATTGTTATGCATGATAGAGCCTGTTTTCCTGGAGATGGCTGAGTACCTGCCTGCCAATGGGAAGTAATGAATGTGTTCCTTGTTTTGCTTTGATTGCATATGTGGCTTTTGTTTTGCCTGTTAAACTGTCTTTACCTCAACTCTTGTATTTTCTTACATTTTCTCTTCTAAGTCTCTCCATGTAATCTAGGTGGAGTGAGCAAACAGCTGTTGGTGGCTTAGTTGCTGGCAAGGGTTAAAATTTTTACTGAAATTATCCAGAAGATAAATTAATTAAACCAAGAATAAGACCAAAATGTAAAATTTTATTTATACATATTATTTTACTCTGAATTTTATTTATAATACCTCCAATGTTTCATGTTTCAGTGATTTTTTCATACAGAAACATTTATCCAAGACATGCCAAGGGAAAAGATTTGCCAGTGCCCCGAGTATATTTCTTAGCAAAACTGTGTGGGTTTTTTGTTTTCTTTCTGTAGGTGACATATTTCTTACAAAAATTAGTGCAGTGAAACAATTTTCAGCTTCAGTTCATGTTCTTTAGGTATACCTATTCCTCTGCATCACTTCTTAGTGATAACAATAATGACCGAAAAAATGGACATTTCTACTTCTTTAGATACTTCCCAGTCTTGCAGCAGACAAGCAGATGAGACAAAACCCTTTATGCTCACTGTTGCGGATGTTCATGCAATATGAAGAAGATTGATACTGAATCTTCAGGCTTTTTAAAAAAGTAGATAGCACTGCTAGGTTATACTAGTGATTCTAGACTGCATGTGGTGTTAAACAGTCGGGGTGCTCCATCAGTCCCATCAGAGCATTTCTAAGCTTCCCACCCCCTGCTGAAACCCCCTAACTACTGAAGGGATTCAGAGTGAGGCACAGTCACACAAACAGGACTTTTTCCTTTTTCTGAAGCTCTGATCAGGAATAAGACACCGTGGGAGGGACCACAAACCTTGCTGCCTCTTTATTCCCTCTTTTTCCCCTTTCCAAGTTCTTCTTGATCACAACAGGAATTTCTTTCAAACAGCTCTTTCTTGTTTATTCTTTCACCTTGGATCCTCATTTTGCTGATTTATACCATTAGTTACCACCTGTGATAGGTACCCTTTTAATTTGTCTTGATCAGCAACTCGTGGTAATTTCTCTGTTACACGGTTTCTTATTTATGTCATTTCCCATGATGCTATATTGTTAGTTCAGTCACTAATCAACGTTGCTTAAGTTGTGTATCCTATACTCCCCCTTTGCTATTTGTAACACCTTGTATTTTTTCGTGTCGTTATCTTGTTAGTGCAGCCACAATACAGGGTCAGAATTCCACATACATGACAAAACATAGTTGAAAAAACCCAAATGGCAAAACCATCATAAAATTGCTTGTCAATTAATAACTTTATGAACTGTGGCACCAAATTTTTCAATAAGCAAGTCATTCTCTGCTATGCACTTATTCAGTCTCCAATGTTTGGAACTTTTCGTCTCCTTCAGAAATGTCTTCAAATGGAAATCAATGATCCTCTTTATCAATTTTGAGTTAATAGTTTCACTTTCATTGTATCACCTTCAGGATCCTCTTCTCAGTAGCCATTATTGCTGTAGGGAGAACAGAGGTTACAATAGGGCAGACCAGAATTTCTGTATAGTAGTTTTTCATAAAATGCAAAATTATGCTTAAAGATCTTTGAAAGATGTTACCAAATTACACCATGTCATAAAACAATTTTCAGGAACTGCTAGCACACAGACGCTAAGTCAGCAGCAGTAGAACAATAGTATGGACACATTCTTGTGATTAAAAGCTTTTTGCCTTCTACAAGTTTATTACCATGAAATCTAATAACCTTACAGTTAGTTTGTACAAGAATTAATATTTCACTCCTGAATAAAGCTATTTGAGATTATTATTTCTGACACCATTTATGTTGACTGCTAAATGATTTCTATATTCTCCTTTTAAACAAATCACCAGCACCAGTATCTACATCTACTGACAACAGATGGCATTTGTTCTCTTGGATAAGATTCCCTATGAATTCCTCGAAAGAAGGTACTATTTTGTGTGTAGCGGAAAAACAGGCTATTCTGAGATTACCTATTCTTGACAAGTGTCTTGGACACCGTTTTCTGTTTTTTTGTATGTTAGTGTATTTTTCTTCTGAGTAAATCCCTCTTTCTTGGAAGGAAATTACTGAATTCATTGCCATAATTTTCTTTTTTCCAATTCTGATCCTTTTCCTGCCCTGGATGTTACGAAACAGATAATTAATGCAGGGCTTAGCACACACAGAACACTGGCCTTCAAAATAGAATTATACTTTTCATGAGAGGTAGAATTACCAGCTTGCACCACATATGCTGTCATTGAGTAATGAAAATGTCCTAGGACTCAAATTTTCTTTTGTGTACGTGCAGTCTATCAGGCAGGAAACTGCAAAATAAAATTATTACAGTATTCTCAATCGGAGCGAGGATTAGTAGTCAAGAGAGACAATGATTAATGAACACTGCTCAGGGTTCTGCAGCAAGGTCTACACAACTTGAGACCCAAAATACAGATAGAGAACAAAAGTGGGTTTAATTAGATAGTGAAGGAAACACTAATTCACTGCTGCTAACCACTTTAACAGCATTTCCCTCAAAGACAAGAGTGAAAAACAATACCAGTACAGAGTGGGACTACTTTAATCCCTTTTACCACTGCCTTTTCTCATTCTGAACTATGATGGGACAGAACATTAAGCAGATATAATCTTCCATTTTAAAATGTGGAGTCAGCTCCCTAGTACTGATTGGTGAAGAGCTATTAAATTTGCAATATTGTGCTCAAAAACACACATGGGAGCCTGGACCACAATTTTAAATTTTGAAATTCTTACTATCCTCATAGCTATAAACTGTAATTAATTATGTGGTTGAAATAAAGCCAAATACAATCTACATTCTATCTACTTGTATACACTGTGTACTTCTATACAAAACAAATGTATACATTCAGTCTGAAACTAAAATTTTTCATGTGGTTTATTCATGCTATTTCTAAACTCTAAGCTCATAAATCACAAAACTAGCAAAGTCAGACAGAAAAAGTCCACATCACATGAAAACTTTTTCAGATTTTTCCACAGTTTCAAAATTTTAAAAATTAATTACTTTTTTTCACATACTGTTATCTACGTACTTTGCCAATCAGTTTTATTCTAGAAGTCTGTCATTGAGGTTAATTTGAGATACACAGAAACTTTCAGAGGAGCTCAATTAAGCCTCAAACTTTATAAAATATTGAGCCCAGACTGGTATACTCAGTTTGAGTCAGCCTATATCCTTTTTCTGAAAGTTGGTGTTACGCTGTCAGCCCTATATATTTTCTTTCCCCTCCATCCTCCCAAATTCCATGGATCCCTTACAATTTTGGTGTCCGCAAATGGAAAGTCACTGTTCCCACAGTCATGGTCCCCCAGCTCAAAGGACCGGGCAGCCCAAGACCTATTTGTATTATTAAAGACCGATGCAAAAAAAAAAAAAAAGATAAAATTGCATGCTTCTATTTTTAGTTCCTCTCTACTTCTCAGATGGGCATGTTCAACAAGTATCAGTCCAATGTTTACCTTGGACCTCTTCTTCCTACTAACATACTTAAGAATACTTTTCTTGTTGTGTGATAAAACACCGGCCAGTTTCAAAGCTGGTTCAACTTTAGCCTTACATGTCTTCTCACTGCAGATGTGGCTCTAATCTTTCTGCAGAGGTTGACCTTGCTTGTAGAGATCACACAATTTCTTCTTCTTTTTGATGTCCACAGGAAATGCCCTGTTCAACCATGCTATCTTCTGCCTCATTAACTTGATTTACAATACAATAGGGTTGTCTGCTCTTGTGCTTTTAAATGGTGGTTCCCCAGTTCTTGGGGAAGTAAGAAGGTGGGTAAGTCAAAACTGCAACCTTCTGGAAGGCATACTGTGATCTGTTTAGGAGACTGGTTGACAGAGTCACCTGGAAGGCAAACCTGGAGGGCAAAGGAGTCCAAGAACTCTGGACATCCTCAAGAGGCAAATCTTTAAGGCATAGGAGTTGGGCATCCTGATTCTTAAAAACTGACCAGCATACATAGACTCCTGAGCCCTCAAAGGCAGATTTCTGGAAGATGCTGCTAAGTAGCTCCTTGAAAAGCTTAAAGTTTGCTCGTTTCAGATAGAGGATGGGCTATGCTGCTGAATTTTTTTCTCATTATATCAGAAATTTGAATCTCAACCTTTTCACAGTCTGTGGCCAGGACAATCACCTACCACCACATCTCCCACAAGTCCTTCTCCGTTGACAAATAGTGAAACTGCCTTGGATGAACAGAAAGGTTTCACTGGAACTCGAGAAGAAAAGGAAAGTCTGCTCTACGGAAGAACAGACAGGCCACTCAGGAAGATTACAAAGATTTTGTGAGGTTACACAGTAAGAAAATTAGAAAGGTCAAAGCCCAACTTAAGCTACTGCCATAAAAGAAAATAAAAATATTTCTATAAAAATGTTAGCAACAAAAAGGAAGCTAAAGAGAATCTCCATTATTTATTGGATGTGGAAAGAAACAAAATGACAAAGGACAAGGAAATGGTTAAGTTATTGAATGCCTTTTTTGCCTTCTGATCAGGTGATAAAGGGCACCCTCAGTAAGTTTGTGGATGACATAAAATTGAGTGGGAATGTTGGTCTGCTTCACAGTAAGGATGCTGTAGAGGGGGATCTCGAGAGGCTGGATCAGTTGGCTAATGCAAATTGCATGAGGTTCAACATGGCCAATTGCCAGGGCCTATACCTGGGTCACCACAGCTGTAGGACACACTAGGGGCTTGGGGAAAGCTGCCCAGAAAGCTGCCCAGAAAGCTGCCCAGCTCAAAAGGTCCTTGGGCTGTTGGTCAACAGCTGGCTGAAAACAAGCCAGCAATGTGCCCAGGTGGCCTAGAAGGCCAACAGTATCCTGCCTTGTAGTGTAGCGGCAGTAATTGTACCCCTCTACTCAGCCCTGATGATGCTGTATCTTGCATTCTGTGTTCAGTTTTGGGCCCCTCAATACAAAAAGAACATTGAACTGCTGGAGCATGTGCAAAGAAGGTCATCTAACCTAGTGAAGGCTTTAGAGAAGAAGTCTTACAAAGAGTGACCGAGGGAATTGGGATTGTGTAACCTGGATAAACGGAGGCTCAGGGGAGACCTCCTCACTGTCTACATCTACCTGAAAGGAAGTTGTAGTGAGATGATGGTCAGTCTGTCCTCCCAACTAACAAGTGATAGGACTAGTGGAAATTCCCTCAAGTTGTGACAGTGAAGCTTTAGATTGGATATTAGGAAAATTTTTTTCACTGAGAGGGTTATCAAGCTCTGCAACAGGTTACCCAGGGAAGTGGTGGAGTCACCATCACTGGAGGTATTCAAAAGACATGGAGATGTGGTGCTTAGGGACATGGCTTAGTGGTGAGCTGACAATGCTGGATTAATGACTGGACTTGGTGATCCTGGAGTTCTTTTCCAACCAAAATATTAAAATGTGACAAGTTTGGAAGAACATCTTTCCTAGCTGGTTCACTAAGTACTTGTGACAAAAAAAAATTACCTTTATTAAAGCTCACAAGTTTCCCAGGCATGCTTGTTACAACACCGTAGTATTACCTGTTGATGTCTGGGGAACAAGGGCTTCTGATCCAGAGATTCCTTCCAACTGCGTATGGAATAACTCAGCAACCCTGGCACCTTAAGCGTTTTCCCCATTGGGGAAGGTGGTCCCATCAGGCCCATATGGGGCCTGAAATGGTCCATATAATTATGCAGATTTATTTTGCACTAGAAGCTTATTAAACCTACCTTTTGGAAAAAAATAAAAAATGCATTTCTGCTGTCTGCTCAAGAATTACCAAAATATGTTTCTTAAACTGACAAAACCTGAGACAACCCTTCTTTTGCTGTACGCATTCTTATTGTGTATTACTTATGTACAGGAGAGTAATTAATCTTCTCCTGACTCTATAATTTATTTTCTTTTCAAACCTTTCTTAAAGCCTGCTTTTGCACTGCTGGTTACTAATCATACCAGGGAAAAAGAATATCTGGATAAGACACCAGCAGTTAGTGGAAATCCTTCTTATTATATTAACAACAAAAGCTTATACTGGTAAGATCAGCCAAAACGAAACGTATGTCTCATGATTTAACTTTGGGATGTTTACCTTGCCATTTCAAAGAACTTTTTCTTTCCACAAAACATCTCCTGAAAACAATTTGTCTTTGACATAATTGCTTTTTTTATTTTTTTTTAAGATACAGCCAAAATGCACTAGTACTGTGGAACACCCATGTCTCTGCAGAGAACAGAACTCATTTATGGGTATCAGTATTTTTCCCTCAAAACACATGGAATAGTAAGAGAGGAGATTACATGTTGCAGACTTAAGGAGCCTTAGTGTCCGTTATCAAATTTTACTCCTCACTGCACTTGCTGGCACTAACAAAAACAGACCAGAAATTTGACTAATCAAAATAAAAATATAAAATATAAGCATAAATTAATAAATGAATATTTTCCAACATTTTGTAATAGTCCTTTTTTTTTCAAAAGATAGGAACAAAGAAAAATTACTTTATTATTTTAATGCTACCTAATAACAACAAAGTTAAATATAAGTAGTTTGAGTTTGTGGAAAATAAGAGTGCCAGGTACACTCTGCCAGTAAAATGACTGCAGTGTAGCTTACTTTTCCTGTGCGGGATGCCCAGACTGAGTTACTCTCTCCTTTGGTCATTACCACTTCCCAAGCATGAATGAACAAATTTCTAAAGGACTTGAGTAGGGAAGATATATGGAATATACTAAAGGACAGAGTAATTGCTTCATTGGGCTTGTCCCAAGAGGAAACTCAGTGGTAAACAGTACAGAATTTCAGCTATGAGAGAAATAAATTAAATTACTGACTAACTAATGAGTTGTGGTTAACAAATACTTTTCAAAGGACAACTTTAGTGAGGGAAGCAGGAGATAGCAAGAGAAATTGCATCTTCTATCAAAAGTAAGAAAACAACCCTAAACTCTCTGACAGAATACACCTGGCCAACAGGGTGAACCTCACCATTGCAACTGTCTTCTGCTGACCACTTGCCCAATATAGAATGATAGTATCTTTAACGGGCAGCCCAGCAGCCAAACTCCTCCCTCCCCTCCCACATCACACACCAGAGATCCAAGGTGCCAGACAACCAGAGGGAGGAACAGGTCAATGCACTCACTCCACCTTGTGGAGCCAAGCTGGGGGGCAATGGTATCAGCCAGGCCATGAGCCCAGTTACACAGTAGAGACTCAGAGGCAACTGCATGTTCTGGCCCTGTCATCCTGGGAATTCCAATTGCTGTGAAGAGTCAAGGAGCTCTTCCAATAGCCAGAATCCTCACACACCATATCCACTAGGTAGATAAACTTCCCAACTCCAATGCATGTAGAGTCAGTTCTTATAGAGATGGCTTCTTGCCCTGCCTCCTAATTAATGTGGAAGGTGGGGGCACCTGGTGGTGATCTCCTCATCAGTTCCCACCCAAGGCTGGCCAGATCCTGGGTGAGAACCAATCAGGAGGGTCTTTCTTGCCTGGTTGTGGATATCATCCATATGCCAACCCTCATTCAGGGTTGGGGGTTTAACCCCAGCACTTGAAAGGGTTTGCATGGAAACTTGCTAACAAGACAGTCACTAAAAAACGAATCAGAGAAGCTCAATGAATACAGGTATTTATGAAGCAACAGTAAACAGCTCAATCTCTCTTTCTGTGAGAATTAGTTGGGAAGTGTTTCTCTCCTTCCGCTCCCTTCGAAATTTCTTGATAGTGGTCATATGCACCCAGACCCTGCTTCACCAGCTACACCTTCTGAGACCTCCATTTCTCATTTTCCAAGCCTTTTTTCAATCATGCCTTCCTAATAAGGGCTGTTAAGGATGAAGAAAAATACATCATGCTTTGTGTTACTATTCCTCTGCTTTTATCTGCTTTTGAGAGTAAGGTCAGGACCTCTGGAATAAGAGTTGTATCCTCCCAAATCAATACAGGCTCATACTACAGGGTGCTTCTCTTCTAGCTGCATGAATAACATGTTACAATAAAGCAGAGCAATAGAATGTCACGTTTTTCATTATTTATTCATTACATTTTTATAGTAAATATATTCCACATGTTGTCAGTAAAGATCCAGCCTTCCACATCATCCATCTCCCAGAGGGTCTGGTTAATCTACTTTAGGAGCACGCCTTTAAAGTCAAAGCAAACCAGTGTATTATATTCCTGGAAGAATCACCAGTCCTCTTCTAAAAGGCACTTCTGATAGAAGAAATAAAAATATCCTTCTTTTAACAACTTTTTTGTTGTAAAGTATAGAACAAATAAAGAATTTTAAAACAAACACGTAAAGTAGGTCTGGTAGAAAAAATCAAGGCCAAGATTTTGCAAGGTTTAATTGTAATTTCTAATGATAGTTTTCTCTCCAAGGAGTAGAAATCTCTCTCTGCAAAAGCTCTATCCCTTGAGTGCTTAATTTTTAGGTACACTGAATGGATGTACATCTACAAACACAAACATATCTTCACAAAGGTTATACTTGACAATAATCTGCATACTCTAGATGTTTCTTAGGCAAAAAAAAATAATAAAACCACAGAAAACACAGTACCTCACAGTGAATCAGTGGGACAGAAAAGTAATTTCTCCTTTTGTGATTGACTACTTTTCTCTTTTGACCTTGTCAATATTTTCAATGTCTAAAGAAGATGAACCCAAGCACAAATTCTACTCATAAAGGAGCCCTTGACTCCTTCAACTCTGACACTAAATCTTTAGGTCACAGCTCTCCTGCTTCATTCTTTGACTTTAAAAGTAAGCTGAATCTACTCTGAAAGAGAATTAGGAATTTTAGGGAATTTAGTGGCAGTCAGCACTAAACTATGCCAACCAAAGATATTTTTCCTAGGATAAAATCCTTGCCTTGTGATAAAAGACAGTACTTTTTCCCCTCTCCTCCATTTAGAAAGAGAAAACAAGGGAAGCTGCATGTACACATGAAGCAATATGGATCAGTCTCAGCTTGAATCTCTGCACTATCAAGAAATAATGACAACAGCAACAACAATATTAAAATAATATTAACAACAATAGCAATAACTATATGCTTTCACTGCTATTCTATGAACAGATAAAATGATTACAAATTCCTGTGACAGAGCAGGCTGACAGCCAATGTGAAATCTGGGGCAGTGTTGGCTGCAGTGAACGTGAGATGATGTGCATCCTGAGAAGAGGGAACAGGGCAAAAAAGCAAGATCACAACCCTAGACTTCAGGGCAGCAGACTTTGGCATCTTCAGGGAGTCTGCTTGACAGAGTCCCATGTGGTAAGGCTGTCGTAGGAAAAGGAGTCCAAGAGAGCTGGTTGATATTCAAGAATAACCTCTAGCAAACTCAAGAACACATCCAAAAAACAAGTAGAGGAAAGGTGTCAAAAGGCCTGCGGGGATGAAAACAAACTCATAGCAAAACTCAAACACAAAAAGAAGGATGAAGTCTAGTTTTGTGAGTTCATACATCTGCACTGCATTTTGAAGAACACCTGCTCTTTTTGGCCACCAAGCTTTAAGATTTTTTTTTTTTTCAAAGTAAGTCCTATTTCAGAGCTGAGGCATAGAAGACAACAGAAATTAATGTTGTTAAAATATTTAAAATTCACTACAAAGCACTTGAAAATACTTGTCAGCAAAAATGAATGCCTCAAAATCTGCACAGTAAACGTTCCAGACTCTTTACGTTTGTTTTAAATCATCTTTCTGTTTCTTTAATATTATAAAGGTAAAAAGATGCCATTTATCAGATGCAAAATTTAGTTTTTAAAGTCAGCTGCATGAGAGCAAATTTTCACTTGTTAGATCATCTTCAAAATGTGAAGGCCACCCAGAGTTGTCAGTGTTGCTTCTCCCAGGCAATTGGAAAATCTGGTCTTGATGGTGAATTCCAACCTGAGTTTTTCAAACATAGCCTCTTTCCCCACACTTAGCTTGAGCACTTTTCCTCTACCTCTCCTGACAGTGTTCAAAATATCAAATTTGGCATAAGATCTTTGACTGCTTCACAAGGGGTATTGTATTGCTTTATGATCTCAAGTCCACCTGTAATTTGCAGAGGCTTCAGGATAACATAGCGCCTACAGCATGTTAAGAAATTGTGTCTGTATGCACTGTGTCACCACTGGGTATTCTCTCCTGAAATACCATTGTTTCAAAAAGCTCCAATTCTCCCCACACACATCAGAATACTCCAGAGTGATCACACTTAGCAGGAAACCAGTTCTATTACGTTTCCCTTT
>NW_008598573.1:31323-34248 GCF_000691845.1 Merops nubicus
TGTCACAGCTGCAGTCTCTGTAGCAACCATCAGTGCTGAAAGTCTCAGAGATGTGAAACAGAAGCATATTTACCTCCTGGGCCATTATTTAAAGCATCAGGGAAAGAATTGCATTTTCCACATTACACAGAAGAAAATTAAAGCGGTCTATAGTATGTCTGCTCAAGTTGAGAACAAAGAGAAGTCTGTAACAACTGATTCATCTGGTTTTGTCCTAAAAATTCTGCTGCAGAACAGCTAACACAAAGGCTGGAGTTAAAATAGGATATCCCATAGAATCTAAAAACTGTCTGTGGTGTCCTACAGTTAACAGAGGTGGCAGATATGTCAGTAGAAAGGCAATGACTATGCAGATAACTGTTATTGTAGAACGGATTATTACAATCTCTTTGCATGCTGGATAGTTACTACCAATTTTCTGGTTTCTAAATTGACTTAGACAGAACTGGAAAATTATTGTACTTGTGCAGATTCCAAGCACTTCATCTGATTATCTGCTTGTATAACAAAGCAAACATTTGCTTTTCAGAAATTGTTATCTTTACAGATAAGTGTGAATTTTTTTTTATTTTTACCTTTTTGTTTGTTTGTTAGGAATTGAGGACATGCCTTAACCATCTTTACCATCACTTCTGGCCTAAGAATTTATACATCTTGCTAAATCTTGACAACAAATAGTTCTTGGTGTGAAAAGATGGAGCTTAAGTCAGAACACTGATTTGTGAAATATATGTGCAAACACCGAAATCTCTAAAAATGCTTTGTGGTTTCTACCTACTTCCTTTCATTCATACCTACATAGTTCTAATGGATGATGTTAAAAAAAAATCTTAATTTCTTGTCACCATTGTCAAAGTTCTTGGCTGACTAGTTTAACTACTGAAACTTATAAAGAAGATCTGAAAGCTAATGCTCACTATAGTTTCTGTGTGACGAGCTTGATGCAATTACTATCTTTTTGGTCTTCGGTACTGTATATAAACTAATAAGGACCATACTGGAACAACAGCTACTGGCCAAGAATTGAACTGAAATACTGAAATTTAAAATAGCCATATAAGTTACAGGGCCTCTGAGGACTTGTCGGTATACTTGCACAACACTGGTCAGTTTTGTGTGCAGATGGGAATCATTCGGGTCTGATCCAAAGGTGCAATGTGACAAACCATCACAAGAGACTTGATGATGTTCTGGAAACTACAGGACTTTCAGGTTCTTTGTATTTCAGGTCTTATTGCATGCTGACTGTGAATGCCAGCAGAACAGGTATGCCAGCCAGTTTAAAAGACTGTAGAAATACAAATTATTTAACATTAAAGGATGTTACTTCAAATGACAGTGTTGGAAGGTAAAAATTCCTCCTGAGCTCCAAGGCTGATTCATAAGTGAAAGAGACAATACTGGCAGTACCATTATGCCTTTTATGGGATAAAGTCTTCCAGTCCTACTGTGATATTACAATGCTGCCCTAGGCAGCCTTTCTGTCTCATTTTCTCTCTGAGGTGAGGTTATAGCCAACCAATCAGCCAGGAATTGCTGCAGATAATTGAAGAGCCAAGCTTGGACAGCAAAAGTAAATAAGGATGATTTCCAGCTCGATCAGCCACACCTGAGCTGTGCACTAGCTTGTAGTGTTTTAATCACCATAGAACATGATCATAAAACACAGCTTATGTGGTGGTGAAGTGTTCAGTCTGAGTCTGGCTGTGATGCTAAACATTCCTACAAAACTACAGAAAACATGTAACATGTAAGATATGAATTCTGAAACATGTACATAATTCTGGTGTATATTATATATATACATCCTGGTCTGCCCTTCAATGTATTGCTAATGGTTGTTGTATTACTCTATTGCTTCAGGCTACATTTATATTTTATTAAAATTGAAAAAAAATAACTAATCGGTTATCAACGATCGGTCTGAAATACTAAAGACTTGCCTCTGATGTATATACCTTTTATGTATATATTTATGTACACATTCAGTTTCATTTGCTCATGTATATACACACAAATATATAAATGTTTGTAGGTGCATGTATGTGTACAGACACTCTTACACATCTAAAATGAATTGAACATAATTCCTACAACTTTTTACAGAATGTATAAGTCAAAGACTAATTTGCAAATTAAACTGCCTGACAGATACAGCTAAACTTACAAATATAGGCCTTAATAAAGAGTTTGGAAGTGGTCTTTTTCCATGTAAAATAACATGAAAAGCATATTGCTCCTTTAACAAGCAATACGAGTTTATTTTACTGCAAAGCCTATTTGGCTTGGGTAGGCTTAAATGTTGCTACTACAGGATGACAGAAGGTGGGTTTTACATTCAAGAATAAATCTATGAGTTTTAAGAGTTTAGAGAACCTTAGGAAAGGCAGAAAAGTGGGAAAAGAAATTTTCAATATGATTCTGAAAATAGTAGAAAAAACTAGACTAGACTAGACCAGAATATTTCAGTTGGAAGGAACCTACAACAGTCTTAGAGTCCAACTGCCTGACCACTTCAGGTCTGACCAAAGGTTAAAACATGTTATTAGGGGCATTGCCCAAGTGCCTCAAACACAGGAGATATTGACCATCTCTCTAGGAAGCCTCTTCCAGGGTTTGACCACCCTCTTGGTAAAGAAATCCTTCCTACTGTCAAGCCCGAAAGCCTGAATCCCCCCGGCACAGCTTTGATCCATTCCCACATGTCCCATCACAGGATCCGCAGAAGTAGAGATCAGTCAGCACCTTGCTCTCCACTTCCTCTCCCTGGGAAGTCATAGAGAGCAATGAGGTCTACGCTTAACCTTTTTTTCTCTGAATTAGATAAAAGAAAAAGTTAGACTAGAACAGCAGGTAAGCTCTTCCTGTGCTTGAATCTCACTGTAAAGGTAACTGAAAAGGGATCAGTTGAGTAATCTGGATATC
>NW_008598574.1:0-317 GCF_000691845.1 Merops nubicus
CGGCCGGAGCCCGGCGCGGCTGCGGGAAGGGTTCCCCCGCTCGGTCTGCTGCTAAGGGGACCAGCTTAAGTGTGCCAGCGCTCGATAGCGCTTACTCGCTTTCGCCGCGGCGCTCCAGCACTACTTGGAACCGATTTCCTTCCCCCCGGGGGGAGCAGCAGCAAAGGGCCACCTCCTGGGTGGTTTTCATTCAACTCCGGTGAAACCAGCGCCAGTTTACAGCGGCATCCTGACGCTGAGCCGCTCGCTGCTCCGTTAAACAAAGGAGAGAGCCCGACACGCAGCCCGGTGCGAGCGTCAGCACTACGTAGCCTTCG